>NW_016825829.1:344973-352765 GCF_001698545.2 Rhinopithecus bieti | reverse complement strand
TTTTTTGAGACGGAGTCTCGCTCTGTCGCCCAGGCTGGAGTGCAGTGGCCGGATCTCAGCTCACTGCAAGCTCCGCCTCCCGGGTTCACGCCATTCTCCTGCCTCAGCCTCCCAAGTAGCTGGGACTACAGGCGCCCGCCACCTCGCCCGGCTAGTTTTTTTGTATTTTTTAGTAGAGACGGGGTTTCACCGTGTTAGCCAGGATGGTCTCGATCTCCTGACCTCGTGATCCGCCCGTCTCGGCCTCCCAAAGTGCTGGGATTACAGGCTTGAGCCACCGCGCCCGGCCATATCAATTTTTCAATTAACTTTTTCACCACCCTAAGCAATTGTTAGACAAACCTAAATTTACATTTCCAAAAGGTGTCTACATTGTTGGTTGCCATTGCCATAGATTTGAAATAATTTATAAAGCCATTAGTTTGAAAGCCCTTTAACACTTAAAAGAAAATCTTAGTTTCCATAAGCAATGAGTTTATCTTAATGCTGGCAGAAAACTCATCAGATTCAAAGTTGGCAGAAAAAAGAGATGGAGAGTTAACCCTGTAGTTAGTTACAGTTTTTAACAAGCTTAGACAGTTAGAAAAATGGCCGTCCAGTGCTGCATGTTTCCTCATGTAGTTTGCCCATCACCACACAAGAATGGACCACCGTATAGCTGGCCAGAGTCCCAGAAGACCTGGTGTACCTCAATGTTTAAAAATCCCATTTCATTTCTTATTAATCTCTTGAGCAAAAAAAAAATCCTATAATTCCTGTCAGGGAGTTTGGACTGGTGCCTTATATGGTGCTGACTGCCCTTGTTAATTGGCCATCCCATACCCATTATTTAGAATCTTTAGTTTTGCTCTCAGATCATGGCCAGAAACAAGCAAGAGAAAAAAGAGCCAAATCATATACAGATGTGTGTAAGCAAATCAAAATGAAACAAAAAATAAGTGTGTTCACAGAAATTTTAAGCCAGGCATGCAGTCCGAACAGAACATTAAACCGGGTGTGCAGAACCAGACAGAATATAAATTCTGTAGTGACCAGAGGGACATGGTCCTTACACCAGAAGGGACTTGCCAGAAGAGACAAAAAGTCTTTTATCATCCCAGACAGATGCAAGGTCCTTTATTAAGGTCCTTTATTAACTCAGATCCCAAATAAAGTGAAAAAGAGCTTCTTACAAAAAATGGGAGGCTTGGTTTGAAAGAAGACTTTTAAAGGCAGAAGAGGTGAGCCATGGAAGCAGAAAGCTCAAAGGGCTTAATTGAGTACTGCATACCAGTTCTAAGGATTAATGATTCTTTCCACAGGTGATCCTTCTCTACGTCGCACTTCTGACACCGGTTATGTCATCCTAAATAACAAATAGGGAGGGAGACTCTCCAAAAGAAAATGGTATTTATTCAGGAATAGGCATTGCAATGGGATAAATGTTATGGTAAACTATGTGCATATTCAGGGAAGTAATGGAAGATAAAGGTTTCTTAAGGAAAAATGAATATGATTACAAAATTATTTTGAGATAATTTTTCTTAGCTACAAGGATCAATAACAAGGGTGGCATGATTCTAAGGCTGGACAGGCAGTTGCTAGGCAGATGTCCTCACAGAAGTAATTTGTGTGTGTGTATAAGGTTGTTTGGCCTTTGTGCAAGGTTATAGTTTTCCAGTCTGTTGTGATAAGTCTTGTTATCAGGCATTTGTCTGTGAGAACCCTCCCTTCCTAACCTTCCCTAGCTCTGTTTATCAGAGTTTTTAATATAGTGACTCCGTTTTGAATCTGACAACTTTCACAGACCCAAAGAGGCCTACCAGACATTAGCTTCTGTCTGAGAGACAAGAGTTGTGAGTTAAAGTAATTTGTCCCTTTCTTTGGAAGGGATGTTTGACTCCTAAAGCTTTGCCAATGGGGCAGGCCACTGAGTCTCTGTAGGTTCTGCCTCGCACCCTCCAGAGTGCATGTGGCATGCTAAGGCTTCCGGCATACTTGCCGCTTCTTGCTCATCTGTTCCAGTTAGCCTGATGTTAAAGGTATAATGAGCCACTGTGATGTTCTGAGTTGAACCAGATCATACAGGTCCTCTGGGACTACCTTGCTGGAGGGTGGGAGGGTTAATGAGGCCTGGGGTAGGACTACAAGCATACATTGCTGCCTATCCTATGTGAGAGTGAACTGAGTTTCATCTTTCTGATAGGAGTGGAAAAGAAAGCATTCCTAGATCAGTGTGTGCATGCTGCATCCTGGGGGGATGTTACTGTACTCTAGCAAAGGTAACACAACTGGCACAGCAGCTGTGATTGGCGCTTCTTCTTAGTTAAGTTTGTAGTAGCTCACTGTCATCACTGTGATCCATCTGAACTTTGTAGGACCAGACTGGTATGAGTTAACTTGGGTGTGACAGGGACTACCACTTTCACCGTTTTTGAAGTCTTTGAGGATGGTACCAGTCTGGGCTGTTCCTTCCCTGATGTGGCATTGTTTTTCACAACCGTCTTGGTTTGGGTTGGGGAAGGAGACTGTGCCACGGGCTTCTCCTGGACTTTTCCAGCTGAGTAGCTCTTACCTAGTGAGTGAAGGAACCAATGTGAGGGTTCTGCCGGTCATTTCATGTATACATTTGGGAACTAGGGAAATGACTGTGGGTGGGTCTGTGGATCTGTTGTGAGCTAGACTGGGGCCAGGACTCCCTTCATAACCTGGCTTCCATACGCCCCCTCTTTATAGGGAGAACATGGTAGTGCTTTGGGTCCCTAGATAGTGTCGATTCCTACCCTAAGTTCGACGAAACCAGAAAGCTCTGGGCATTCCCCTTTCCCTAACGCACCACTTCCCAAGCAAGTGGCCAACAGCCCCATGGAGAAAGATTGGGGAAATGACTATTGATGACACCTGTCTTGGTGTTACAAGGACCTGCCTAATTCTGTTCTGCGTTCCTTTAATCAGTGGCTTCCAGGTTTGAGAAATGGCTCACATTTTTCAAATTGGACAAAGGATCATGACTTTATTGGGGTTGCTGCCCTTGGCCTTGATTCTTTAAAACTGTGTAAATTAAGCAATACTCTTGCTGGCTGCCCAGCCAGCTTGCCCCAGGAACACCTGATTTTCCTCCTGCAACATGGGAAGCCTGGTGGAGCTGAGAATTCCACTTCTTGGAGGCTCTGCTCACCTTTACAAGTCCTGAATGGGGCTCTGCCATGTCTGCCTTCTGGTTGTAGGGGATTAGGGCTTTATTAGATTCTGCCAGGGACACCTGCTGTTCACATTTTGCCCTTAGTTGGTACTTAATGATACCGGGTTTGTTGATGACTCTCTCTCACAAATGGACTTTCATGTAATGCCACACTCAGTAAGTGCATTCTTTCTAAGCCCTTGGAACATTACAAAAGCTGATGAGCCTGGGCATTACATGTGCTGGACGGTAAAACAAATCTCAAAAATATTCAAGCCTGTCCTGCAGAAACTGTTTCCTGCCACAGTGCAGGTACACTGTAAGCCAATAGCAAAATGTGTTTGCTAAGTAAGCAGTCCATTACGAAATAATCCAGAGTTCACAGACGCAATCACAATGGAAGCTAGAAAGCATTTTGAAACAAACATCAATGAGAATACTACATATCTAAACTTGTGGGATGTAGCTGAAACTGTGTGTAAAGGAGAGTTCACAGCTTTCAACGCATATACTAGAGATGAAGGAAAATAGAACGTCATCTCAAGAAGTTAGACAAAAAGTTGTAGAACAGAATTACAGGACGTCAAAGCTAGGCAATAATAAAAGGTAAGAGCATCAGTTAATGAAACAGAAAACCAACAAACTAACAAAAAATAAAGAAAGATTATTTCCCAGCTCATTTTATGAGGCTACTATAACCTTGGTATCAAAAATCTGACAAAGACATAAGAAAGGGAAATCATAGGCCAAGCTTGCCAATAAACATGTGTGAGAATCCTAAACAAAACATTAGCAATGTGATTCCAGCAATTTATAAAAAGGGTAACATACACATTTGTTTCAAGGACACAGTATTTTTTAACATTTGAAAATCAATCAATTTAACTTACTATATTAATAGAATAAATAAAAAAAAGTATTATCTCAACAGAAGCAGGAAAGGCATTTGGTAAAATTCAGTATCCATTTATGATAAAACAAAGTTAAAAGAATTAAAAGGAATTTCCTTAATCTGATAAGGATATCAAAAAACCCTATGGCATCATAATTAATTTTGGAATCATAATTAAGCTTTCCCTGTGCAATCAGGAACAAGAGAAAGATTTCAATTTAAATTGTTACCGGAAGTCCTGGTTAGTGTACTAAGAAAGTAAAACAACAAAAGTTTAAAAAGCTTGCAAAGAAGAAGTGAAAATGTTATTGTTCTCAGATGATGTGATTGTAACAGAAGATCCAAAAGTCCAGTAGTGGCTCACACCTGTAATCCCAGCACTTTGGGAGGCTGAAGCAAGCAGATCATTTGAGTTCAGGAGTTTGAGACCAGCCTGGGCAACGTGGCTAAGACCTGTCTCTACAAAAAATACAAAAGTTATCTGGGTGTGGTGGTATGTGCCCGTAGTCCCAGCTGCTTGTGGGGCTGAGGTGGGAGGATTGCCTGAGCCTGGGAGGTCGAGGCTGCAGTAAGCTGTGTTTGTGCCACTGCATTCTAGCCTGGGGGACAAAGTGAGACCTTGTCTCCAAGAAAAGGAAAAAGAAAAGAAAAGAAAATCCCAAAGTATCTATAGACCAGTTATTAAAATGAATTAATTCAACAAGGTTGCTAGATACATGGTCAATATACAAAAATCAATTGTATATACATTTAGAAAATGACCTATATATTCAGTGCAGTTTTAATCAAAATGCCAAGAGGTTTTTGATTAAAGAAGATGATTCTAAAATCTTCATGGGAATACAAAGGGCCAAGAGTAGCCAAGATTATCTTTTACAATTTTTTTATTATTATTATTTTTTAAGATAGCTTCTTGTTCTGTCACCCATACTGGAGTGCAGTGGTGCAATCTTGGCTCACTGCAACCTCTGCCTCCTGGGCTGAAGTGATCCTTTGGCCTCGGCCCCCCATGTAGCTGGGAGTACAGGAGTGAGCCATCATGCCCGGATAATTTTTGTATTTTTTGTAGAGACAGAGTTTCACCATGTTGTCCAGGATGGTCTCAAACTCCTGAGCTCAGGTGATCCACCTGCCTTGGCCTTCCAAAATGCTAGGATTACAGGCATGAGCCACCACGCCTGGCTTTTCAATTTATTTTAATTGTGGTAAAATACATACAACAAAATTTATTATTTTAACCATTTTTAAGTATGCAGTTCAGTGTTATTAAACTCACTCATAATGTGCAACCATCACCACCATCCATCTCTAGAAGTTTTTTTTGTCTTGTTAGACTCTGTACCCATTAAACACTAATTCCCCATTCCCCCCACCCCCAGGCCTTGGCAGCCACCATTCTACTTTCTATCTCTATGATTTGGACTATTCTAGGTATCACTAGAATAGTGTTCACTATTCTAAGTGAAATCATACAGTATTTGTCTTTTTGTAAGTGGCTTATTTCACTTGGCATAATGTTCTCAGGGGTCATCCATGTTGTAGCATGTGTCAGAATGTCCTTCCTTTTCAAGGCTGAATAATATTCTACTGTGTGGATATACTCACATTTTGCTTATCTGTTCATCTGTTGATAGACACTTGTGTTGCTTCTATGTTTTAGCTATTGTGAATAATACTGCTATGAATATGGTTGTATAAATACCTGTTGAGTTCCTGCTTCCTATTCTTTTGGGCATATCCCAAAAGTGGAATTTCTGTATCATTTGGTAATCCTATTTTTAATTTTTGAGAAACCACCATACTGTTTTCCATAGTGGCTGTATCACGGATATTCCTAATGACAGTGCACAAGGTTTCTAGCTTCTCCTTGACAACAACGCTTTCTGTTTTTTTGATAGTAGTCATGCTAATGAGTATGAAGTGGTATCTCATTTTTTTGATTTGTGTTTCCCTAATGTTTAGTGATGCTGAGCATCTTTTCATGTGCTTTTTGGCTATTTGCATATTTTCTTTGGAGAAATGTCTACTCAAGTCCTTTACCCATTTTTTAATCGGGTTGTTTGTTTTTGTTGTTGAGTTTTAGGAGTTCTATCTGTATTCCAGATATTAACCCCGTATCAGATACATGATTTGCAAATGTTTTCTCACTCTGTGGGTTGCCTTTTTACTCTGTTGATACTATCTTTGGTGTACAAAATTCTTAAATTTTCATGAAGTCCAATTTATCTGTTTTTTCATTTGTTGTGTGTGCCTTTGATATCCAAGAAATCATTGCCAAATCCAGTGTCTTGAAGCTTTTACCCTGTTTTCTTCTAAGTTTTATTGTTTCAGGTGTTATTTAGGTCTTTGACCCATTTTGAAGTAACTTTTGTATATGGTGTCAGGTAAAGGTCCGTTTTTATTCTTTTGCATGTGGATATCCTTTTCCCAGCACCATTTATTGAAGAGATTACCCTTTCTTTTCCCATTGAATGGTTTTGGTACCCTTGTCAAAAATGATTTGACTATTTATGTAAGGGTTTATTTCTGGGCTTTCTTTTCTATTCCATTGGTCTTATGTGTATGTCTTTATGCCAGTGCCACACTGTTTTGATTACTGTAGCTTTGAAATCAGGAAGTTCAAGTCCTCTAGCTTTGTTCTTCTTTTTCAAGATTGTTTGGGCTATTTAGGGTCTCTTGAAATCCCAAGTGAATTTTAGGATGGCCTTTTCTATTTCTGTAAAAAGTCATTGGGATTTCAGTAGGGATTACATTGAATCTGCAGATTGCTTTGGGGAGTATTGACATCTTAACTATATCAAGTCTGTCCATCCATCAACATGGGATATGTTATATTTACTTAAGTCTTTATTCCTTTCAGCAATGTTTTCTGGTTTTCATTGTACAAGTCTTTCACCTCTTTGGTTCAGTTAATTCCTCAGTATTCTTTATATACTATTGTTAATGTAATTGTTTTTATAATTTACTTTTCAGATTTTCACTGTCAGTGTAGAAATGCAACAGATTTTGTGTGTTGACTTCGTGTCCTCCTGTTTGCAGAATTCATTTGTTAGCTCTAATAGGGGTTTTTTTTTTTTTGGTGGAATCTTCTACATAAAATATCTTACCATCTGTGAACAGAGATAATTTTACTTGTTTGTTTCCAGTTTGGGGGTCTTTCATTTCTTTTTTTTTGCCTAATTGCTCTGGCTAGAACTTACAGTACTACGTTGAAAAGAATTGTCAAAGTGGGTATTCATGCCTTGTTCATGATCTTAGATGAAAAGCTTTCAGTCATTCTCCAATAGATATGATGTTTGTTGTTAATTTTTCACTAATGCCTTTTGTATGTTGAGGTAGTTTCCTTCTGTTTCTAGTTTATTGAGTGTTTTTTTTAAAGTCATGAAAGGGTATTGAATTTTGTGAAATTTTTTTGCATCAGTTAATTATGTGATTTTCCCTCTTAATTTTGTGAATGTGGTGTATTACAATGATTGAGTTTTCATATGTTGAATTACCCTTGCATTCTAGGAATAAATTCCACTTGGTGATGGTATATAATCCTTTTAATATGCTACTGAATTCAGTTTGCTAGTATTTGGTTGAGGATTTTTACATCAGTATTCATCATGAATATTGGTCTCTAGTTTTCTTGTATTGTCTTTGTCTGGCTTGATGTCAGGGTAATGCTGTCATAGAACAGGAAGTATTCCTCCTCCCCCTCCTCCTTGTCCCCTCCTCCTCCACTTCCTCCTCCCCTC
>NW_016825829.1:338629-344646 GCF_001698545.2 Rhinopithecus bieti | reverse complement strand
TTAGTTCTTTAAATGTTTGGTAGAATTAAGCCATCAGGTCCAGGGCTTTCCTTTGTCAGGAGATTTTTCTTTATTACTGATTAATTTGCTTACTAGTTATAGGTCTATTCAGATTTTCTAGTTCTTTTTTTTTTTTTTTTTTTTTTTTTTTTTTTTGAGGCAGTGTCTTACTCTTTTTCCCAGGCTGGAGTGCAGTGGCACAATCTCAGCTCACTGCAACCTCCAACTCCTGGGTTCAGGTGATCCTCCCACCTCAGTCCCCTGAGTAGCTGGGACCACAGGTATGTACCATCACACCCAGCTAGTTTTTAGGTTTCGTTTTGTTTTGTTTGAGATGGAGTTTTGCTCTTGTTACCCAGGCTGGAGTGCAATGGTGCAGTCTCAGCTCACTGCAACCTCTGCCTCCTGGATTCAAGCGATTCTCCTGCCTCAGCCTCTAGAGTAGCTGGGATTACAGGCGTGTGCCACTATGCTTGGCCAATTTTTGTATTTTTAGTAGAGATAGGGTTTCGTCATGTTGACCAGGCTGGTCTCAAACTCCTGACCTCAGATGATCCGCCCACCTTGGCCTCCCAAAGTGCTGGGATTACAGTCAAGAGCCACCGCACCTAGTCTTACTTTTTAAATTTTTTGTAGAGCTGGGGTTTCACCATGTCGCCCATGCTGTCTTTAACTCCTAGGCTCAAGCAATCTGCCCGCCTTGGCCTCCCAAAGTGCTGGGATTACAGGCTTGAGCCCCTGCGCCTGGCGAGATTTTCTGTTTCTTTATGATTTGGTCTTGGTAGGTTTTGTGTTTCTAAGAATTTTTCCATTTCATCTAGGTTATCCAATGTATTGGTGTAGAGTTGTTCATAGTACTCCTCTATAATTCTTGTTATGTCTGTAGAATTGGTAGTAATGTCCCTTTTTTCATTTCTGATTTTAGTAATTTGAGTCTTCTCTTTTGTTCCTTAGTTCATTTAGCAAAAGATTTGTCCATTTTTTTGATCTTTTCAAAGAACCAACTAGGTTTCATTGTTTTTTTTCTTGTTTTTCTCTTCTCTATTTCATTGATCTCTGCTCTAATCTTCATTATTTCCTTTCTTCTTCTAGCTTTGGGTTTAGTTTTTTTTTTTCCCCTAGTTTCTTAAGTTGTAAAATTAAATTGTTGATTTGAGATCTTTTTTATTTTTTATGTAAGCATTTAAGGCTATAAATTTCCCCCTTAGTACTATTCTTGCTCTGTTCTATAAGCTTTGGTATGTTGTGTTTTCATTTTAATTTGTCTCAGATATTTTCTAATTTTCCTTATGAAGGGCAAAAGAAAGTTATAGATATATCTTTGTGAGGTAAAAGGTTTTAAAACAGGCACAAAAGGCACTCACTGTAAAGGCAAAGACTGGTGATTTTGATTAAATGAATATTAGGAACCTGCATTCATCAAAACATACCATTCCTAGAAGGAAGGGCAGGAGGACAGTGCGGCTAACCCACAAAGGCCCGCGGACCCTGAGAACGCAGCACGCCCGTGAGAATGACAATGGCTCAAATGCACAGTGGGCGAGGGGTTCGAGTAGACATTTTATTATGGGTGCTAGCCAAAGTCACCTATGAGAAAGTTTCCAGGCAAATTCCTAGAGTTCCATCGTGTGTACCGAGAGGATGTGCAAGAATTCAAAATAGCAGGATTCATAAGATGCCTACACGGAAGCAGCCTGACTGCCCACCAGCAGTGGAAAGGACAGATAGCCTGTGATTTATTCCTGCAGTGGAATGCTCGACGGCTGTAGAAGCTAATGGACTATGGCTGTCTTAATAACATGGATAAATATCACAGAAAGATGGCAGACGCAAGAGAATGCACCTGTGTCATTCCAGTTATAGAAATCTGAACACAGACAAGACTGTTGAAAACCCTGGTTTTATGTTATGTGCTTCAGTGGTAGAACCATAAAGAAGAGCTAGAACATTGTTATGCTTTTCATTGTGAACTGGGTGGGGGCTATGTGGGCTTCACTTTATGATAAACCACCGAGCCATGCTTTTCTGTTTTGTACTCTTCTGAATTTGTGTTATAGTTGATAACAAAAATGGCAGCTTGATTATGTGCATTTTTTTCCAGCCCTTTTGGAAGGCTAGGGCATCAGCCCAGAGCAGGCAGGGTTAGTGTCTGGGATGAGGGTTTGCAAGTGGGCCTGAAAGCAAGATGGGGCCCGGGACCTGGGTGCATGAGTGGAAATGGCGAGGGGCAGGCTGGTCTCTGAGCCGGGTGGGATGGAAACTGAGGGCATGAACTGGCTCCAGGTAGCAGAAGCAAGGGAGGCAGAATCCAGGTGGTCACTGGATGGAGCCTCCTGTACCCAGGGTGGGAGCTGCACCTTTCCAGGGGAGCAGAAGGGGTGTCCCAGGCGACAGGAGGATGAGGTGATGGTGGTTTGCAGGTTCCCTGGGAGCTGTAGGAGCCAGGAGCCTGGGCTGGAGCCTGGGAGAGACCTGGACTCAGGGACTGGGCAGAGAGGGGGTGTTCAGGGCCAGGGATGGCAGACCGCAGTCCCTGGCCAGACCCGCTACCTGTTCTCATAAATAGAGTCTCCCTGGGCCGCAGGTGCCGTCTGCTGTTTTCATGCTACAGCGGCAGAGTGGGGTCGAGTGCGTGGTGTCACCTGCACAGCAGGCAGTGCCTATTCTTGGCCCTTTAGAGGGAGTCTGGAGGGAGGAAGGAGACAGGTGAGAAGAGGGAGGAAGGACAGGGCTTAAGGGAGGGAGGAGGGAGGATGGGGCTGGAGGGAGGAGGGAGACAGAGGAGGGAGGGAGGACAGAGCTTGAGGGAGGGAGGAGGAAGGAAGGATGGGGCTGGAGAGAGGAGGGAGACAGGTGAGAGGAGGGAGGGAGGATGGGGCTGGAGGGAGGAGGGAGACAGGTGGGAGGAGGGATGGAGGTGAGAGGAGGGGAGGGAGGACAGGGCTTGAGAGAGGAAGGAGGGAGGGAGGTGACAGGAGCTTTCGCATCTGTCGCCAGTGAGTTGCCTTGATCCCGTCTTGAGGTCTGTCCTGTGATCTTGCCCATCCAGAGCTGTAATTCCCAGCAAGAACCGACGGAGCCCCGAGTCCGGCCTAAGCCTTCTTGGCTATTGGGTTGATAACGTTGGCTTCTTCCTGGCCTCTCACTCACCTCTGGGACAACGTGTCGCACGTCATATTATGTGGGAATGAGATCCTCACAGGCCTCTCAGAATAAGCTCCTTTTACCCTGTCTCTTAGGTTTGTGACTTTGCTATTTTCAGAATTTAACTTAGAAATTTTTGCTTATCTTGGTCTTTCACACACCAGTCTGCTTTTAAAACCCATTATAAGGGAAAATTTCTGAACTGTCCTTAAGATCCTGTGAACTCCGGGCATGTAATAGGATTCTTCATTGCTTCAGGGCCTTCTCATTGAGTGAATGTTTGTTGAACACCTACTATGTGCCCGACATTATTTTGGCTCTGGGGAGGCAGTGGGGAACATGCTCAGTGTTGACCCCTCCCTGCCTTGCTGAGCTGGTACTGGATGGGCTGCATGGGCCACCGTTGCATGGGGCGTGCTCGAGGTGGAAATGGCTGTGAGCAGCTGCAGGCCAGGTGGGGGTGGGACCTCCCCTGGGGGGTGCCTACCTGGGCAGCACCATGACGCATCCAAGAAGGGCAATGGGGAAGGAAGGGAGGCAGGCAGGACCGCCAGGCTGTGTGGTGGTTAGGCGCGGGCTGGGGCAGGTGCTGGGGCAGACTGTGAAGGGTCAGACTGGCGTATAGCAGCCAGCTGTCTAGTTGGTTACACAGGGTCGGGGTGGAGGGCAGGAGGATGGGAGAGCCCAGCTCGGGGAGATTTGAGGGCCCTGCCCGTAGAGGAGCCATACCCGGGCCTTTGGCTTGGCCCCAGAGGCCTCTAGGGTTAAGAGCAGGGAGAGAATCCGGGCCTGTGATCACATCTGTGAGCTCTGCAGGTGTCTCCCAGGGACAGGCAGCAGAGGCGCTCCTCCAGTTCCTGCCTCCCACGCCCTCCTAGCTGAGAGTGAGGTGGTCCCGCCCCACGCAGGAGGCAGCAGGGCTTGCTGCCAGGGCCACCAGGGCCGTCCCGTTGCTTGGGTGTTCTGCACTCATCTCCTTTCTGCTGTCCAGAAACCTTCAGGAGAGAGTGCTTCTGTTCCCTCCAGGTCGAGCTGTGTCCCAGGAATGACTGGAAGGCTCAGGAGGCCCTGGTTAGGCTAGGGCATCACGGGATGTGTCCTTCAGCAGAGACTGGTGTGGGGTGGGGGCGGGAACTGGTGAGGGGCCTGGGGAAGCAGGTGAGCCTGCTAGGAGGCCCAGAGTTTAGGAGGAGCTCTTTGGCAGGTCCTGGAGACCCTGGGTCACCCACAGGCCCCTTTGCCTTCACTGGAACTTTCCAGCTAGCCAGGCATCTCCTGGCCCCAGGACATAGCCCACGTGGGTCCTCACCTCTGCCCAGCTCAGCTTCTCCCCACCCAGAATGCCTTCTGCCTCGCCACCCCCATCATCCCTACTGCCCTGGCTGGAACCAGAGCTCCTATCCGCGAACTCCTCCAACCTAGCCCTGCCCGCCTGCCCACCCTGGGTTTCCAGCTCAGGACAGACCCCTGGGGATGTGAGGGGCTCCCTCTGGGTACTCAGGAAGCACGTCCTGTTGTCCATCTGGGTAATGAGGTGCAGGCCTGAGTCCCCGCTGCACCACAGCTGCCTCCAGGCTCACATGCCCACTTGCCGAGCTCACCACACGGGGGCTTCACTTTCCCTGGGATCCGCGGCGGGCCTGCGTTGGAGGGCTGAGAACGAGAACGGCTCGCCCTTTCCCAGCTAGCACTCTGCCCACTTTCTCTTCACGCCGGCGCCTGTGCAGCACACGATCGGGTGCTCCCACCTTGCAGTGCTTTCTTCCTGTGCCCAGGCTGGCTGTGCATGTTTGTGAAGGGCTGTGCTGGGCTTCCCGGGCCCAGGGTCTGAACCTGACTCCCACCAGGCACTGAGTAAACACGTCCATCCAAACAAGGGAGGTGGAGCACAAAGCAGGGGAGATGGGCTGGGGCCCGGAATCTTCTGGGGGCGTGGCTGTCAGCAGCTCTTGGACCTCTGACCATGTGGTGGGGGCTCATCCCTGTCTCCCCAGGGCACTTGCTGCTGGGGCCCTCAGGCAGTCACAGGGGGTCTCCCAGGCGTGTTCTGGCCCTGCCCCATCCCTTTCCTCACCCATTTGCAGAGAGGAGGCACTGGCTAGGCAGGGGAGGTCAGCAGCTGCAGAAAAGGACAGGCTCCCACAAAAGAGAAGATGGGGTAGCCTAGAGAGAGACAGGAGAATCCAGAGGACCCGTTGTTAGTGACCGGACAGCAGCACGCGGGACCCTAGCAGCCTGGGCTGCTTTGTGGGCTCTGTAGAATAAACCACGTAGACAACGTGAAATCGTGTTTCTTCCTTTCTGTCCTCGATGGAACACACTGGGATGAAGATGTTTCTGTCTGAAAGAATTGAGGTGAAATCAGTTTAGCACTTAGGTGATAACCTCTCAACAGAAGGCCCCACGCACGCCCAGGCTGCATCCAGTTCTCGGGCGCTGGTGGCTGGCCCCAGGGTCTGGGGGCCCTTGGGGGGCCAGGATGCTGTTGTCCTCTGCTCCCGCCTGGAGACCACTGTCTCCTCCAAAGCTCTGTAGTGCAGGCCCCTCAGAAGCCAATGAGGGTAATGAGCAGGTCAGCGTCAGGGGTTCACCCGGCCACCCCAGAACCCCTTGCTGTTGTTCCGGAAACTTCAGATTGCTTTCTCTGAAAGTGTGCCTGGGTGGGTATACATGGGTGGGTGCTCTGTGTGTTTGTGTATGTGCCTGTGTGTGGGGTGCCTATGGCTGTGTGTGGGGTGTGTGGAGTGCCTGTGTGTGTGGTGGGATACATGTGTGTGGGGTGAGTGTCTGTGTGTGGGGTGTGTGTGTGGGGCATGCGTGTGTTGGGGGGTGCCTGTGTGTGTGCGGGGGCTGCATGTGTGTGTGGGGTGTGT
>NW_016825829.1:318915-338134 GCF_001698545.2 Rhinopithecus bieti | reverse complement strand
CTGGGTGTGTGTGGGGTGCCTGTGTGTGTGGGGGGGGGGCTGGGTGCATGGTGCTGATGGGAGGGCAGGGGCGAGGATGCTGGTTTTGTCTGAGAGATGTGGCTTAGCCCAGGAATGGTGATGTGGTCTGGGGGCCTGGTCTATACGTGCTCCACCTTCTGTCACACTGCCTGCCATGCCTATTGTACCTAATGTAGACCCTCTGGCCCAGAGCCCGGGGAAGTGGGTGGGGCCATGGTAGGTAGAGGCGAGGCCCTGCCGTGGAACAAGGCTTATGAGTCCACTCCAGACCTACGGGGCTGACTGCGAGTCCCAGTAGCTTGGGTGGGAGCCCCTTCCTGGGCTGGTGACAGAAGCGGAGGTGGCGCCCCTTCCAGCGAGGAGCAGCTGTGCAGAGGGAGGTATGGCTGCCTTGGGGTGATTCCTCCACTTGCTGGGGGTGTGGCTGGGCGCCTGCCTGCCTGCTCCTGCAGACTCCCCCACACTTTTGTTACGTGCACAGCTCCTGAGAAAAGCCTTCTAAGGAAGCGTGAGCTGCCGTGCATTCTGCAAGCAGCCATTGTGCATTTGTGAAATGCAGCGTGTACCCAGTGCGGTGAGTTCTACTCACTGAACACTCTCGTGTTGGGAATGCTCATGTTCTTCCACAGAAAGGCAGAAGCAGAGCTGGCACAGCGCCTTCCCAGCTGGCAGCCTGACCCCAGACCCCAGAGCCATGGACCTAGCCTGGTGGCCCTGTGGGCACTGAGTTTGCAGTTTCTGGGCAAGAAGCTTCCCCAGCTCTAATGGTGAAGCGTCCCCTAATCTAATGGTTCAGGGTTAGGATTCCTAGAGCCTAGACCGAGACCCTAGATGGCCCATTCTGCATGATTTTGACAGCAGGGAAGCACTTTGGGGTGAGCGGTTTACCCCTAAATCTCTAGAAAATTAACAGATGATTTTGCAGTGATCTCTAGGCTTTATAAATAGTTTTCTTTTTCTTTCCTCCTTCCTTTTTAGAGCCAGGATCCATCATGGTTCCCTCGCTTTCTGGTTGTTTCATATATTTGGAGGGTGGGCAGAGCAGATCACGGAATACAGATAGCACTGAGAGGGCTTTAGGCATATGCCAGATCCCGCTGGCTGCCACCCAGTAAGCTGGTGCATGTGGAGGCTTAGAATAGAATCATTGGCAACTGTAATTAAGGTTGTGAACTGCACCACGATGCTAAAAAAAACAAATTCTCTGCAGCTGTTTTACTGACTGAGAAATTATCCCTGTCGGCCGAAGTTTTATTCTTCTGATTTGGTAGAGGAAATAGTTTAAAAATGATCTCACAGCGTGATTTATGTAAATGACGTTTCTTTCTTTGGATGAGACAATTGAGATAGAGTCTGAAACCCTGGCAAGCCACAGCTTCCTGCAGTGTCCTGTTGCCATGGGTTACGAAGGGAGCCAGAGGGAACTTCATCGGAAATGCCTCTAAACTTTTCTGACACGCACAAGCTGCGGTGTTGAATGGTGTGTCTTAGACCCGGGTGCCTAGTGTGGCTTGGTGCCTTACAATGAATTTGGGAAAAGAGTTGTCAAACGAAACGCACGTTTCCAATGACCAGCAGGTAAGATATTCCGGCTTTTTCTTTTCATTTAATCAGTGGTAAGAAAGCGTGGCACCCTGGTTATCCTGTTTTAGCGAGTGGCAGCCGTGGGACTTGCAAATGCTTGTAAGGATAAGCTTTGGAAATGCTTTTCATGTGTCTGCACCACAGCTCAAAGCGAGTGCTGCGGAGGCTCCGCCGAGGCCCTGGGACGGCAGCGTGTCCCGGGCCCCACACACCCGGCCACCAGCCTCAACCCTTCGGGAGCCCTAGCTGCCAGGTTTTAAGTTAGAACTTACGGAAGGCATCGGATGTTTTTCTTTCCTTTACCATAGTAATTCTCATAGATTTGGAAGATGTGAGTGAATTGATTTTGTTGAAATATTAATTTTAGGCTAGATAAATATATCAAAATCTTAGGCTCTTTAAATGATGGTAGCTTACATTTCTAAATGTAATGAGTTGATTTGGTTAATGTGCATATAGGTAGCTACTATAGATCATATTGGTGATTACTATATGAGCTTATGAAGTTGAAGTTACTCTAAAATGGCTTTTTAAAAGATTTGAGATGAAATAAAAATAATTTCTATTTTCCTCTTATGGCTGTGTTGATGTAAAGATAAAAATAAATTTAAATTATGTACAGAAGTCTTAGTAATTACTGGGCACTGATTTTGAATTCATTCTTTTCTGGGAATTGTATAATCTTAATGTTTTTCTAATATCTAATTAAAGTCTTCTGTAGAGAACCGAAGGAGAAACTACTCGTTTAGAGATGAGGGGCATGGAGGTTGGGAACAGGAAAATGAGCTGTGTCCTTCCTTTTAAGTGGGAAATAGACGTGGGTCTGCTGGGCAGGGCCAGCATGAGTCTGATGAAATCAACCAGCTTTCTGTGCATTTGGAAGGCCGCTTGGAAGGTGAAGCTGCGCGAGGCTGGAGGAGCAGCTTTGGTCTTCTTTGGGGTGTGCCTGCTGTGGGCCGCCTCTGGCTGTCTTGGTGCAGGAGGAATGTGTTCCTGTAACCTCTATTTCATATCCTGCATCGGAAAGTGAATTTTGGAGCTGTCATGGGTTTAATGGGCCAGTTAATCAGTTAGCCATTTGTACGTATGTGTAGGCAGCACTTTCATCTCAGTGTATATCCAGGCAAGTTGTAGAAAATTTTGTTTTTTATTCCGAGTAAAGTCATTAAAAACCTGCCTTTGTAAGTGCCCGTTTACATGATTTTGACTTCCTTTTGAAGCTCTTGCAAATGCTTATACTGGCAAATAAGTTGTTCACATGAGCGTATTGGAATCTGGCTGATGTGGTCGCCAGGCATCAGAAGTGAGCGACTCCCCCCTCTCAGTCGGAGGCACAGCGGGTGGGTGGTCTGGGCAGCTCTGCGTGTCTGGGCTCTGGCCAGCAGATGAGGGGCTGGAAAGCCTCTGGGGTCGGCAGAATTGCTTCTCCCTCTGAGCGTCAGGTAGTTGTTCTAAAAAATGGGAGGGTCAGGGAATGCTGGGGTGCTGCCGTCTGTGTCTGCAGCAGCACTCTTTCGGAGGCCCGTGTGTCTCCAGGTCCCCTCATCCTGAGGGGAGGACGCCCCCGCCTTTCTAGGAGCTGTTGCCCGACTCCATTCAAAGAGCACGCGGGGGAGCTGCCGGGATTTCCACTTGGAGAGAATGGAGGCTCTGGCTGGCCAGATCGATCGATGCCTAGCTCCCTGGCTTCAGCAGGCCAGGAAGATACCCGTGCCCGTCACCTAATCGGGGCATCTCATCCTGTTTCATAAACCACGTGGCATCAGGTGTTGCAGGCTCTGACACTAGTTAGATGCTGAGAGGAGGCACCGAGACCCCAGCCCCAAAGAAATAGGAATTGCCCGGAGGAAGAGAGCACTTGCTGTCTGCCTGCACACCCCTCCCAGGGTGCCCTGCTGTGGGGTGGCTGCTCCGGGCTGGGCGGCTCCTGCAGCCCTGGGCAGCCCAGCGTGAGCCTCCCTGGCAGGCAGCAGCCGTTCAGTCAGCCTGTGGCTGTCACAGGGTCCTGGGTGGGACTTTCCGGGGCAGTTCCACCTCTCCTCTGAGTCGTGGGAACAAGTCCCCACTGCAAGTGCGTGCCCAGGTGCACGGCTGGACGAGCGTGACAGTTGTCGCCGAGCCGCCTGAGCGCTGGCTTCCCCGACGTTCCTCCTGTGTGTGAGCTAGGGGTTTGACTCCGGTCCTCAGCTGTCAGAGGCCGCCTTGGGCGCATCCACACTGGGTCCCCCAGGTGTGCCCTGTGTGACCGGCATGGAGGTGGCGGCAGCCGTCAGGGTGTGGTTTTGTGATGTCTCAGGGTTTCCTTTCCTTCCTTCATGGGAAGAAGTTCTGCAGTGTCGGCAACTTGGCAGAAACTTTGTTTCTCAAGGCAAAGACCTTTAGAGATTTGGGAGCACATGAGGTGCAGTGTAGATTTGTCTTCATTTCTCTCAGCACGGGCTTGTCTTCAGGCTGCCGGAGTGTGACAGAAAGAACTTTCCAGAGACCGCGGGGCTTCTTTCCCCTTCAGGCATTGATGTTCTGTTTAATATTTTAAAAATCTTAAAAAGGGTTGCACTGTTTAAAAACATGGAATGTTCTCTTGTAGGCAGTGTGGAGACCATGGTCACTGAGGAAGGGCAGGAGGGAGGAGGCATGGGAGCTGGTGCAGTCTGCGGCCCGGTGCGGCTGTGGTCATGCAGAGGATATGGTGAGACCTGACAGTGAGGCTTGAGGCAGACAGATGCTCACGCAGGGGAAGAGGGCAGGGCCTGTGTCGGAGCCTGGGGAAGTGAAAAGATAATGAGGAAGACGGAGTATGGTCAAGAGGAGGCGGTGGCCGCTGGCGACACGTGGCAGTGACTCTGGCTGCAGCCTTTGGGCCCCCATGCCATTTGACTGGAACCTTCACCCTTCCCTCACGAGTCTGCCATGGGCGGGCAGGCCGGGCCAGGTTCCAGGGTCCTCCAACAGAGAGTCCCAGCCCCCGTGGGACCAGGTTGTGTTAGGGGCTGAGGCTGGTGGCAGGGGGGCATGGCTGATGGCCGCTGCAGGACACAAGAGGGATTCGGGGGCATGCCTGGGCTGACGTGCCTGGGGCTGACATGTCTGCGGACACCTCTGCTGGGTGATTTGTGAGCCTCTGTAGGGTGGGCTTGGTGGGCCATCAAGGAAGGTTTTTGCATTTCACCGTGTCTCTTTTCTATTTTGGATTAACCTAGTCTCTCTCACCAGTGTCACTGACCATGTCTCCCAAATGGCCCACATGTGCCCACGCTCCTTCGGGACCCTGAAGTGCAGTGCTGACTGGCACTGGGATTGCAGGGCGCGCCCTGTGTGCTGTGGCCGTGTGCCTGGCCTCTGCCTGCCTGTGTCCTACCGTGTCGGTCAGCTTACCTTTTGCCCCAGACCTCTGTTGCCCTGAGCCTGGTGCAGGAGGGCCTGGAGTCTGTGCTGGCAAGCATCCATGCATCCCATTTCACATGCTGGTTGCAGATTCTTCCCTCATTTTATGATGCTCTGAGTCTTGTCATCTATATGAGGAAAGCTCCAAGTATATTTGAGAAAAACTATTTTAACAAATTTCTATTTTCACCTCTTTCCCCTTCTTTTCATTAAAAAATTGGACACCTTATGCTGTAAGCTGTCCGTCCATGTTATGTACTCAGAGGTGTATCCTTCTCAGGCAGAAACCCCCACCCCCTTCTCCTGGGTTCTGAGGAGAAAGGCGGCGAGCTCGTGTGGCGAGGCCCTTGAGCACTCAGCACCTTCTTCTATCGTGTCCCATGCAGCTCTGTGAACGCAGGCGTCCCGGTCTCTGTTAGGTGGATGTGGAGGCTGGTTGAGGTTCCTTGCAGCGCTTTTGCCATCCTGCACATGATGCAGAGACCCGGCCTCTCCAGACAGCGGGAGCTGCTGTGCTTCGAGTGCTGGACCAGCTTTCCTTGGGCTTCTGCAGCAGCGCCCTCCGGGTTCCCCTCTTCCCCTCTGACTCCACTGACTTCTCACCACTGTCAGGTCTTGAAGGGGAGGCCTGGGCTGGGCGGGGACTGGTCTCCTTCTTCCACCACCTTCCATGACAGGCTCGATTCATCCCTCACATGCTGCCCTCCCAACCTGCCCCTGCAGTGGGCACCTCCGCCCTGGGCCCCAGCCTCAGTGACAGGTCCACATCTTCTCACCGTGTCTCCTCAGACATCCAGGAGGCCCCTCAGACTTAAGTCCCAAACATGACTTGGATTCTCCCCTCGCCTCCAGTGTACCCCTCCCTCAGTCTCCTGCCTCTCAGGAAGGGCTGGCCCTGTCCCTTCTGCTTGAGCCCACACCCTCTAATACTCCACGTGAGCAAGCTCCTGGGCTCGGCCTTCAAAATCCCTGAGTTTACACTTTCTCACCCCCATTGCTGCAGCATGCCCTTGTCCCCATCTCTTGCCTGGAGCACCGTGGAGCCATGCACCTGTCAGAATGAGCAGTGCCATCCTAGCCGCCCCTTCTCTATGCCCCATGGCTTTCTGCCTTGGACTGGGCTCTGTGGGGCAGGGCTGCCAGTTCAGTTTGCATGCTTGTTTTGTCCATCCAGCATCTCAGGATGGCTCGCCGCGTCGTGGGAGCTCAGCAGATGCTTTGCCACGTGAGTGGGAGTTCTCAGCTTGCGTTTGCCATGCACCGCCTGTCCCTGTGGGCAGGGCAGTTCATAACCCTGTAACCAACCCTTGGGTATGCCAGGCACCGCCAAGGGGGCTGCCAGGAGGGGTCGGAGCTCAAGGGCCAGCCTGAGGGAGACAGGAGGCTCAGAGACCAGGGCTTAGCTGCATAGGAGGTCATTTTGAGACAGTTGCTGAGTCCTAGTTCATATGAAGAAACGTTTCCCTGGGTGTGGGCTCCAGCCTCATCTTCAGCCCTCATCTTCAACCCTTATCTCCAGCCTCATCTCCAGCTTCATCTCCAGCCTCATCTCCAGCCCTCATCTCCAGCCCTCATCTCCAGCCCTCATCTCCAGCCTCATCTCCAGCTTCATCTCCAGCCTCATCTCCAGCCCTCATCTCCAGCCTCATCTCTAGCCTCATCTCCAGCCCTCATCTCCGGCCCTCATCTCCAGCCTCATCTCTAGCCTCATCTCCACCCCTCATCTCCAGCCCTCATCTCCAGCCCTCATCTCCAGCTTCATCTCCAGCCTTCATCTCCGGCCCTCATCTCCAGCCTCATCTCTAGCCTCATCTCCACCCCTCATCTCCAGGCCTCATCTCCAGGCCTCATCTCCAGCCCTCATCTCCAGCCCTCATCTTCAGCCTAATCTCCAGCCTCATCTCCAACCCTCATCTCCAGCCTCATCTCCAGCCCTCCTCTCTACCCCTCATCTCCACCCCTCGCCTCCATCCCTCGTCTCCAGCCTCATCTCCAGCCTTATCTCCAGCCCTCATCTCCAGTCTGATCTCCAGTCCTCATCTCCACCCCTCCTCTCCACCCCTCATCTCCAGCCTCATCTCCAACCTCATCTCCAACCTCATCTTCAGCCTCATCTCCACCCCTCATCTCCAGCCCTCGTCTCCATCCCTCATCTCCAGCCCTTATCTCCAGCCTCATCTCCAACCTCATCTTCAGCCTCATCTCCATCCCTCATCTCCAGTCTGATCTCCAGCCTCATCTCCAGCCTCATCTCCAACATGGGATGAGCTCCTGGTGGTCAGCTGTGTTAGTGCCAGTCCCTGCCCAGAGCCTCTCAGCACAGCTGACTTTTACACTCATCTTTCCTTGTGGGGAGTTGGCACTGCCACATGGGGAACCTAAATCACGAATGTCGGCCTGGATGCCTGGCAGCCTGTCACCTGTCTGCGTGTTGGAGGGCCCTTGGCTTCTGAGACTGGGTGAGCTGAGGAGGGCAAAGGCCTGTGTGGTGTTTGTTCCAACAGAGGGTTATGGTGTGACAAGGAGGAGCATCCCAAAGTCAGATGGCCCCTACTGCTGCCCCAGGAGGGCACTACTTTGGGGTCAGAAGTTGTCAGGATGTATTATCTTAGGCTCCACCAAGGATATGAAATGAATATTAGCTGCTGCTGCTTTGAAAGATGCTGTCATTGTGGTTTTTGCCCCGGTTCAGTTCCTTCTGATTTTATATATTCAAGGTTGAAAAGCTCCTTGGAACACACACACACACACACACACACACACACACACACACACTCACACACACACACACTTTAAAGGGAGAAGTGCAGGTCTGTGTCTCAGCACCAGGTGTACTGCCCTCCCTGCAGGCTGTGGCAGCCGCGCTGCCAGGCGAGGTTGCACGTGGGAGCTGGGCTGCAGTGAGGAGGGCACCATGCTGAGGAGTGGAGAGGCAGATGGAGCAGGAGGGGACTGGGTCCCTCTCTCCAGGGGTCATCGGAGTCCTTGTGCTGCCACCCTCAGGGGAGACACATGTCCCCCAGGATCCTGCACACAGGCATGCACTTGCACTGTGTCCACACACAGACTTGCAGCTCAGAAGTGGGGTCCACGGACAGCACGGGCCTGGAGACATGTTGCCTGCTTCCCTTCCATGTTGTTCTGTTTTATCCCATTTCATTTTTTAACATGCTGCTCACAGACTCTGAATTGATTTGCCGGCTCCTTGGAGGGTCATGGCTGGGTCTGAAGACCTCTGTGCTAGTGGAGCAGAGAGTGGCCCAGCATGTGGGAGTGCAGTGAGCCACCAAGCCAGGGCATCCTCTCCTGAATAGTCTCTCTGTGCTACACTCAGCCTCAGAGAACCTCCCAGACGCACCTTTCCAAGGCCTCAGCCTCTGGTGTGGATGCTATGCTCTTCTGCATTTAGTCCAGCAAGATATTGTCTTGAAATGTAAAGGATGAAATTTTAAAAGGTAAAGCATATATTAGGTGCAAATTGGATTGTTAAATTCTCTTTTTTTTTTGAGACCGGGTTTCACTCTCCCACCCAGGCTGGAGTGCAGTGGTGTGATCATGGCTCACTGCAGCTTTGACTTTCTTCCAGCTGGAAAGGACTGGGTCCCTCTGTGCAGGAGCCATCAGAGTCCCAGCCACTTAGGGGGCTCAAGCGATACTCCTGCCTCAGCCCCCCAGGTAGCTGGGGCTATAGGCACACACCACCACACCCAGCTAATTTTTGTATTTTTTGTAGAGGCAGTGTCTTGCCATGTTGCCCAGGCTGGTCTCGAACTCCTGAGCTCAAGTGATCCTCCTTTCTCGGCCTCCTAAAGTGCTGGGATTATAGGCATGAGTCACCATGCCCAGCTGATTATTAAATTCTTAATTCATTTATTTATATTTCTTCTCTTTGTACTGAAAACATTTAATGCATTTGAGCAACTTGCAGGCCTTTGTTGCCTTATTTTAGGAACATCATGTGGTGATTGAATAGTTTTTATGTTCAAGGTAGAAAATTTTATCAGTGGCTCAAAATGAAAAATTTATACTACAGTATATTACTGTAACTCAATAAAATTTGGAAATTATATGTTCTAATAATTCCTTTTGTCTAGTGTTACTGACAGAATAAACCTTAATAAAGGTTAGATTCCTCATGTGACACTATTCACATAAATATTTTAAAACTTTCAAAACATTAATTTCAAAATAAAATATCCATGATATCCATGGATGTGTGTGGCCCAGACAGACTTCCTGCAGAGGAGCAATTGAGTCCTTGTCAGCTGAGCTGACATATTCAAGAGACCTGCGGAGGAGCAGAGATTGTGCGGACTTAAGTTACATTTTAAAATACTTTGTCAGTTTCCTTAAAACAGAAATGTATTTACTTTAGTGTAAATTCCAATTCTGGAGGCGTGTTATAGAAATTTTTATAGCTGTTTAATTATGGTATATGTTTAAATTGTAAGCACCAAAAAATGCTGACTTACTGGGATCTTTTCCATGGGTGACTTTGTTTTGTGACTATACTTGTTTTGTAAGTATAATGTGTATATATGGAAATTTGGGAAGAATCCAAGAAGTGTAGGCCAATGGAAACAAGTTATTAATACAAATAGTACTGTGTATGAGAGTACACATTAAGAATGTTGTACTTTAATTCGTAAACATGTTTACAGTGGTCCACATGTGCCAGGAGATGTGGGAATGGCTGCCCCTGAAGTCATGTGGAGAAATGGGGTCCTCATCACACACCATACACAAACATCAGCTCACAAATGGATTAAAGGCACTTAAGACCTGAAGCCAAAAAAAAACTCCTAGGAGAAAACACAGGGGAAAGCTCCATGACATCAGTCCTGGCAATGATTTTTTTTTTGGACATGACACTAAAAGAATAAGCAACAAACTAAAAGTAAACAATTGGGATTACATTGAAGTAAAAAGTTTCTGCACAACAAAGGAAACAACCCACAAAATGAAAAAGGAACCTGTGAATGGGAGAAAATATTTGCAAAATGCATATCCAGTAAGGGGTTAATATCCAAATACGTAAGGAACTCATACAACTCAGTGGCAAAAACCAAATAACCCAATTAAAAAATGGCAAATAAACTCTACAGATGGCCAGTAGGTATATGCAGAGGTCTCAGCATCACCCATCATCAGAGAAATGCAGTCACAACAGTGAGCTGTCACTGCATGCCTGTAGAATGGCTGTTATCAGAAAGGCAAAAGATAACAAGTGTGGGTAAGGATAGGAGAAGAGGGAACCCTTACACTATTGGTGGGAATGTAAATTGTACAGCCATTGTGGAAAACAGCGTGGAGGTTCCTTGAAAAATTAAATATGGAACTACCATATGATCCACTACTGGGTATATCTCCAGAGGAAATAAAATCAGTCTCTCATAGTTGTGCTCCCATGTTCATGGAAGCATTAATCACAATAGCTAAGATATGAAAACCTAAGGGATAAAGGAATGTGCAATATATATGTGTGTGTGTGTGTGTGTGTGTGTGTGTAGAGAGAGAACAAGAATAGCATATTCTGCCTTAAAGGAACTCCTGCAACAACATGAATGAAGCCAAACGTGTGGCTTCACTTATATGTGGAC
Source organism: Rhinopithecus bieti (assembly GCF_001698545.2). Taxonomy (NCBI): domain Eukaryota; kingdom Metazoa; phylum Chordata; class Mammalia; order Primates; family Cercopithecidae; genus Rhinopithecus; species Rhinopithecus bieti. The sequence continues at coordinate 327,545 of NW_016825829.1, read as the reverse complement.
TCTAAAAACATTGAATTTGGCTGGGAGTGGTGGCTCATGCTTGTAATCCCAATGCTTTAGGAGGCCGAGGCAGGTGGATCACGAGGTCAGGAGATCGAGACCATCCTGGCTAACACGGTGAAACCCCGTCTCTACTAAAAAATACAAAAAACTAGCCGGGCGAGGCGGCAGGCACCTGTAGTCCCAGCTACTTGGGAGGCTGAGGCAGGAGAATGACGTGAACCCGGGAGGTGGAGCTTGCAGTGAGCCGAGATCGCGCCACCACACTCCAGCCTGGGCGACAGAGTGAGACTCCATCTCAAAAAAAAAAAAAAAAAAAAAACCTTGAATTCATGGATACAGAGAGTAGATTGGTGCTTACCAATGCCTGGGGGTTGTGGTGGAGAGATGTTGGACACAGGGTACAAACTTCCATTTATAAGATGAATAAGTTCTAGAGATCTAATGTACAGCTTGGTGGTTGTAGTTAATAATGTTGCATTTATTGTATGCTTGAAATTTGCCACGAGAGTAAATCTTAATTTGCTGAGAGAATAGATTCTCACCACACACAAAAATGGTAACTAAGTGAGGTGATAGAGGTACATGTTAATTTGCTTGATTGTGATAATCGTATTACAGTGTATACATATATTAAAATACCACATTGCATACCTTAAATAAAAATGTAATATTACCTGTTAGTCTGTTCTCATGCTGCTATGAAGAAATACTTGAGACTGGGTAATTTTTAAAGTAAAGGGTTTAATTGACTCACAGTTTCACATGGCTGGGGAGGCCTCAGGGAACTTATAATCATGATGAAAGGGAAGCAAACATGTCCTTCTTCATATGGCAGTAGGAGAGAGAAGTGCCAAGCAAAAATGGGAAAGCCCCATATAAAACCATCAGCTCTCATGAGAACTCACTCACTATCACCAGGGGGTAACTGCCCCCATGATTCAATTACCTCCCGCTGAGTCCCTCCCATGACACATGGGGATTATGGGAACTCCGATTCAAGATGAGGTTTGGGTGGTGACATAGCCAAACCACATTGTTCCACCCCTGACCCCTCCAAAATCTCATATCCTCACATTTTGAAACACAATCATGCCCTTCCAACAGTCCCCCAACGTCTTAACTCATTCTAGCATTAACTCAAAAGTCCGAGTTCAAAGTCTCATCTGAGACAAGGCAAGTCCCTTCTGCCTATGAACCTGTAAAATCAAAAGCAAGTTAGTTACTTCCAAGATACAATGGGAGTACAGGCATTGGGTATATACCCCCACTCCAAGTGGGAGAAACTGGCCATAACAAAGTGGCTATAGGCCCTATGCAAGTCCAGAATCCAATAGGGCAGTCATTAAACCGAAATGATCTCCTTTGACTCTGTGTCCCACATCCAGGGCATGCTGATGCAAGAGGTGGGCTCCCACGGCCTTGGGCAGCTCTGCCTCTGTGGCTTTGCAGGATACACCTCCCCTCCCAGCTGCTTTCACGGGCTGGCATTGAGTGTCTGCAGCTTTTCCAGGTGCATGGTGCAAGCTGTTGGTGGATCTACTATTCTGAGGTGTGGAGGAGGGTGGCCCTCTTCTCACAGCTCCACTAGGAAGTGTCCCAGTGGGGACTCTGTGTGGGGACTCTGACCCCACATTTCCCTTTCACACTGCCCTAGCAGAGGTTCTGCATGAGGGCCCCACCCCTGCAGCAAACTTCTGCATGGACATCCAGGCATTTCCATGCATCCTCTGAAATCTAGGCAGAGGTTCCCAAACCTCAATTCTTGACTTCTTTGCCCAGTACCACATGTAAGCTGCCAAGGCTTGAGGCTTTCACCCTCTGAAGCAATGGCCTGAGCTGTACATTAGCCTCTTTTATCCATGGCTGGAGCTGAAGCAGCTGGGATTCAGGGCACCATGTCCTGAGGCTGTTTAGAGCAGAGAGGCCCTGGGTCCAACCCAGGAAACCATTTTTCCCTCCTAGGCCTCCAGGCCTGTGATGGGAGGTGCTGCCCCAAGGGTCTCTCATGTGCACTGGAGACATTTTCATCATTGTTTTGGTGATTAACATTTGGCTCCTTATTACTTAGGCAAATTTATGCAGCAGGCTTGAATTTCTCCCCAGAATTTTTTTTTCTTTTCTATCACATCATGAGGCTGCACATTTTTCAAACTTCTATGCTCTGCTTCCTCTTGAATGCTTTGCTACTTAGATATTTCTTCTGCCAGATACCCTGAATCATCTCTCTCAAGTTCAAAGTTCCACAGATCTCTAGGGCAGGGACAAAGTGCCATCAGTCTCTTTGCTAAAGCATAGCAAGAGTGACCATTACTCCAGTTCCCAACAAGTTCCTCATCTCTATCTGATACCACCTCAGCCTGGACTTCATTGTCCATATCACTGTCAGCATTTTGGTCAAAGCCATTCAACAGATCTCTAGGAAGTTCAAATTTTCACACATATTTCTGTCTTCTGAACCTTCCAAGTCTCTAGGAAGTTCCAAACTTTCCCACATTTTCCTATCTTCTTCTGAGCCCTCCAAACAGTTCCAACCTCTGCCTGTTACCCCGTTCCAAAGTCACTTGCACATTATCAGGCATCTTTATGGCAGCACCCTACTTCTGGTACAAATTTACTGTATTAGTCTGTTCTCATGCTCCTATGAAGAAACACCTGAGACTGGGTAATTCATAAAGGAAATGGGTTTAATTGACTCACAGCTCTGCATGGCTGGGGAGGCCTCAGGGAACTTACAATCATGGCAGAAGGGAAAGCAAACACGTCCTTCTTCACATGGTGGCAGGAGAGAGAAGTGCTGAGCAAAAGAGGGAATAACCCCTTATAAAACCATCCAATCTTGTGAGAACTCACTCTCACAAGAACAGCATGAGGGTAACTGTTCCCATGATTCAGTTACCTCCCACCGGGTCCCTCCCACAACACGGGATTATGGGAACTACAGGATGAGATTTGGTTGGGGACACAGCCAAACCATATCACCTGGACATCAAACTGCTGTCCTCCTCCAAGTTTTCATACTTTCAGAGAAATTGATGACTTTCCCGACAAGATTACTTAATTTGCAAAGAGATCATTTATAATTACCATGAATCTTACTGCTTTTGTTTAATGAATATACCTGGGAGTGAGACAGCTGTGCACTGTGTAAACTGATGTCCAGCCACCTGTATGTGAAGGCCAGAGGCTTCCCTGCCAGCACCTGGCGCCTTCACCCGTTGTACACCACAAAGTTTTATTTGCCAAAAAATAGTCATAACCTCACCATTCAAGGGCGACTGACTGCTGTTAGCTTTGGATATTGTTCCTGTGTGGCTAGTTATGTCTTTTCAGTATTTGAGAGTGTGTTTTCACAGATCTTACATTTTAAAGAAAATTTTACACATTTGTGATTATACTATGAAATCATTTTGCATTATTTTTTCCACTTGCATTGATGACATAAATTCTGAAAGTTCTTGTCAGATATATAATGTCCTTCTTTGAAATGAAGAAAAGAACTGCAAGGTGCCCTCTCCTTCCCTGCCTTTCCTCATGCTGAGACAAGCCTTCAGTCACTCTGCCTCCTCCTCAGCTCCGCTGCTGAGCACAGGCAAGCCCAGCCGTGGCCCAGAAGCGACACTGATGATTAGTAAATTAATTCTTTGCTGAGTGCCAACTGGATGCTGTGCTGAGCCACTGTGGTGGGTGTCTCAGCTCCTGTGACTACCTTGGGAGATGAACATCATGGGATTTGCTGAAAAGTCTTGCTGACTTGCATTAGTCCTGCTCACAGCACCACTTGTAGGTGATGGTCTTCGGGAGTTCTCTACAGTCATTTCTGAACCTCAGATCCTGAGGAGACTGCCTCAGTTCTCTGCTGCTCTCTCTCACTCCTCCTCATGTTCTCTGCCTATCCCTCTGTGCTGTGGTCAGTGTGGTTGTTTTCAGTTCCATCTTCCAGTTCCCAAATTCTCTCTTCAACTGCCTGCTCTCTGTTTAGCCTTCCTATTGAATCTTTAACTTCACCTATTGTGTTTTCACTGTCAGACATTCCTTCCATCTGGTTCTTTTTCCGATCTGCACTGTGCTCTTGTTCTACTGCAGCCTTTGTTTCTCTACAGCTTCACAGATAGTTATTCAACACTCTGCATTGGATTGTTCCAGTGTCTGAGGCTCTGCTCATTGTTGTCTCTGCTGACACCCACTCGTGTTGGGACTGTCCTTGGGTTTTTCGTAGTGAACTCATATTCAAGTGGGCTCACTATTTGGAACTCCTGAGGGCCCCTGTTGGGCTGTTTTCTTTCTGGAAGGATTTGCATTAATATATCTGGCTTCCAGGAGTGTTGCACCCAGGACAACACTGCTCCCCAAGGGCCATGGCCGAGCTGGATGGAGGGTGTCAGGTTGAGGGGACAGCCATGTTGTGGCCGAGGCTCACCATGGGGTACCCGGCCAGCCCTAGTGGCATTGGCATTTTCTAACTGCTTCCCCCTCTATTCCTTCCTTGTCTCATTTCAGGGATTTCCCTATTTCCCTTTACTCCTTTTGAAGTAGCAGTATATTAAAAAGCATGTTTGAGTGGGGCATGGAGGCTCACACCTGTAATCCTACCACTTGGGGAGGCCAAAGTAGGAGGATTGCTTGAGGCCAGGAATTCAAGACCAGCCTGGGCAACATAGTGAGGCCCCCGTCTCTACAAAAAATACACAAATTAGCTGAGCATGTTGGTGAACTCCTGGAGCCCAGCTACTTAGGAGGCTGACATGGGAGGATTGCTCAAACCCAGGAGGATTGAGGCTGCAGTGAGCCATGATTGTGCCACTGTACTCCATCCTGGGTGACAGAGCAAGACAGGCGGATCACGAGGTCAGGAGATTGAGACCATCCTGGCTAACATGGTGAAACCTCGTCTCTACTAAAAAAAATACAAAAAAACTAGCTGGGTGTGGTGGCGGGCACCTGTAGTCCCAGCTACTTGGGAGGCTGAGGCAGGAGAATGGCGTAAACCCGGGAGGCGGAGCTTGCAGTGAGCTGAGATCCGGCCGCTGCACTCGAGCCTGGGCGACAGAGCGAGACTCCATCTCAAAAAAAAAAAAAAGTATGTTTATCTCTCTACTGTCTTTAAAATAAAATTTTCCATACATTTAAAACTGTTTGAAAAGGTAAAGTTTACTTTTAAAACAGCTCTACGCTTTACCTTCATCCGTGGCACTGTCTTGGAGCCTCTCAGAGACTCTGGTCTAGCCCTACGGGCGCCCAGCCTGTGCCCATCACAGGAGCAGCGACAGCCCGTGCCCACCTTCCTTGGCCTCTCGGTGGGCATCACACGCTCCCTGGCCACCTTCTCCTTCAGTCTGTTTGGGCTCTGGGACACCCCTCTCTCCTGGTTCTCGAGTTTCAGCTAATTTGGGGGATGTGAATGCTGTGTGTAGAGAGATTTTCCAGAGCACTTTGTTCAGCCTGCCAGATTCTGAGAATTGAATTTTACTCATGAGCGTGACATGAAGTGAAATACCTCCTTCATATTTTTTTATGAAGTTTACATTTTATGATTTATCTTTCAGATATTATTGAGAGCATTTTTGATTTTGTGTATGGCCTTGTGGATTTTCTTCTCATAATCTCAAAGGTATAGTTTGCCTGTGATATTATTTATTCATTTTGAGACGAAGTCTCACTCTGACCCAGGCTGGAGTGCAGTGGCACGATCTCGGCTCACTGTAGCCTCCACCTCCCAGATTCAAGCGATTCTCCTTTCTCAGCCTCTCGAGTAGCTGGGATTATAGCCATCCACCACCACACCTGGCTAATTTTTGTATTTTAGTAGAGACGGGGTTTCATCATGTTGGCCAGGCTGGTGTCAAACTCCTGACCTCAGGTGATCCACTCACCTCAGCCTCCCAAAGTGCTAGAATTACAGGCGTGAGCCACTGTGCCCAGCCTGCTGTGATATTATTTAGATTGCAGCATGATCGTGGATGATTTATTGTGGGCATGGAAGGAAGGACAGCTTTCCAAAGTGTGTATGTCAGCACCTGTGATGTGGCTGCCCCACAGCCTCTGATAAAAACCAGTCCCTGTGGCTGAGGGCCGAGGGCCGCACGTTGGCTTGAGAGGTGTGTGCTCTTTCCTCTTCCTGGCCGACGAGAGGACAGTGAAGAGGTAGATGCAGACTGCCATTGTGTTTTCACTACTGGGAAGTGGGTCAGGGTGGCAGGACCCTCCGAAGCTGGCCCCAGGTGGTCTCACACAGTGCCTGTCGGGGTCTTACTTTGGGTGCCAGAGGACAGACTCTGAAGGGGAGAAAGATGCACATAGCTGGTGTAGGTTGCCGGGCCAGGGATGGCAGTGGGCCCCGGATGCCCAGGCTGCGTGGGGGCGTGGTTGCCCTTGCTGGCTGGCCGGGAGGCAGGGCTGGGGCCCTGCGCTAAGCCTGGGGTTGTCAGACAGGAAGTGCAGAATTCCAGTGGGTACGCTGCTCATGTTAAAACTCTCACAGCGCGTGTGGAGGGCCACGGTAGGGGCAGCAGCTGGAAGCCCTGGCTCCGTTTCCCTGGTTCCCTCCCCCTTGGGAGGTTCCTCTGGGCCTCACTTGTTTGGATTTTGGCATGGGGGGTCTTGAAGCCCCAGTGTCCTCCACTTCCTGGGGGTGGCCAGGAGGTACCAGGTTGCCCATCACGGCGGCACCTTCTTGTTCGCTCCCCTGGCCCTGGCAGCCCTTACCTTGGCAGAGAGGAGGACAGAAGTGGGTCCTTGCCAGGCTGTCCGGGAGGTCCTCATGTGAGGGGGGGTTCCTGCCTAGATAGCAGCAGAGTGCCCGCCCAGGGATCGGATCAAACACGGGTTTGTTCAGCCTCTAGAGCTCCATTCTGCTCGGCCCCTCTCGCTTCCTGGCATCTGTGTCCCCTGGTGAGCCTGCCCCTTCTGATTCCTTTCCCTCCTGGGCTGAGTCCCGGCCTTGTCCCGCACCTGCCTGACGGCTCTGTGCCCTGGGCCCTTCCTGCCAGTGCAGCGCCAGGTTGTCCTGATCAGGGCTCCCATCGGGGCCGCTGTGGCTTCCTGTTCTTTGTGGCTTCCTCCTGGCTCAGCTGACTGCCTCAAGCTCTTGGCCTCTTCCTGGTCATGCTGGCCTTCCAGTACTGCCTGCCACCCCTTATGCATAACTTGACTTGTTTGTTCTTGTCCCTGGTGCCTTTAAGCCAACCACCCTGCTCTCCTCCAGTTCATTCCACTCTTCCAAGCCCCTTCCTCGGAAGCTTCTCCCCAACCCTCCTGCTGGTGGCCGCTCTTGCACTGCTTGGGTGGGCGGGCCCTGGGTCTGGGGCTCGACTCTGGGCTTGACTCCTCTCCTGCTGCCCCCAGTGGTCGTTGCACCTCTCTAGGCCCCGGTTCCACCCCTATGGGAGGGCAGTGATGCTGGAGAGCACCAGGGGCGGCGAACGTGGCCTTGGGTGGCATCATGGCACATGGGGACTGAGCGGGCTGTTGGTGGCCGTCCCTGAGTGTGGCCCTGGGTGGCATCACAGCACGTGGGCACTGAGTAGACTGTTGGTGGCTACCCCCGACTGTGGCCCTGGGTGGCGTCACGCCACATGGGCACTGAGCGGGCTGTTGGTGGCTGTCCCTGGTGCGTGTGTCACTTACAGGGCATGATACTACTGAAGTTTGTGAAGTTGGTTTCATTGACGCTGTTACTAAGACTGTAATGTCAGACATGCTGGGATCTGTTCTTTTCAAATGAAAAGGATGACTTCCTCTTGTTGGGTGTCACCCAGTCTGGGCGGGGTGGGAGCTGTGACTCTTGACTCATTGGGCCGTCTGGCTTTCCCGGGACACCTCCACCTGGAAAGTGCCTCTGAGAACCTCCCAGAGTCTGCCCGTTGTGTTCCTCAGATGGACATTGCATTTCCTGGAGTTTTGTCATGAGGCTTAATTAACTCATGTCTCTCTCTCTTTTCTTTCAGTCTGCAACTGTGTCTGATGGCGGTAAGTCACAATTTCTGATGTATATATTTTTTATTTTTCATAAAGTTTTCAAATTGTGAAAGTGTATTTGCCATTTGATGCCCTCAAAAGATGAGTTGTTTTCCCTGTCTCCTTGTGGGAGGGTTCTAGGTGAGTTAATTTTGGGGGCGCTTTCTGTGGCACCCAGGTGGCCTCGGCGTGTATTGTGAAAGCTGTTTAAGAGAACTGCCGTGGCTCTGAACACCAGTGTGATAGAGTGCTGTGTGTCTGAGGAGCGCACCCACCCGCCTGCCTGTGTCTGACAAGTTAAAACGTGTTTTTGCTCTTCCCTTGTATAACCAGCTTTTAAACCAGAAAGTTAAGATTTCAAAGTGCTTTCTGGATTTGAGCAATTCAGGAAATTTGGGTGAGACCCAGAATTTTCTCAGGAAAAATATAATAGATGAATTGAGAGTGTGGGATGAAGAGGAATCAAAAACTTACTTTCTGTGTTTAAAGAATTTTGTGCACAGGGATTCTTTTCATGGACTGATTGAAAGGGAAGTAGGCAGGAATGTCTTATTTCACTGAAGATTTCTCTGATGTCATCCTTATCATTTTGGTTCAATGATTAAAAAAAAACCTCTCCCAAGTAAGGAGAGTTCCTCCCAAATATTCCTCTTTTTTTTTTTTTTTTTTTTTTT
>NW_016825829.1:310639-315418 GCF_001698545.2 Rhinopithecus bieti | reverse complement strand
TTTTTTTTTTTTTTTTTTTTTTTTTTACAAGAAAGTAACACTCACGACAGTCCGCAGGCTCTCGAGTTTCATCGTCACCTCACGCTTTTGTCCCCACTTCTGTCCCTGAGAGCTGGATTAGGTGCGCCTGGCGTCGCTGTGGGCCAGGGATGGGCTGAGGCACAGGCTGTGCTGCACAAGCTGCCCAGGGGCCGGTGAGTTTGAGGTGCCACCGTATTTGTGCATTAAAGAGAAACCAAATGTTCTCTCAACTTTCTGTGGTCCTGCAGCTCCTGGCCCCAGTCCTCAGCCTCAGAAAGGGCTGCTGTCCCCAGGTAGGCAGACAGAGCTCAGAGCCCTCGCAGGCCCGCCGCTCTGTGGGAAGGCAAGGAGGACCCCAGGTGGGCGGACAGAGCTCAGAGCCCTCAAGGGCCAGCCACTCTGTGGGAGGAGGAGCATATCTTGGGTTACACACACACGGGCACCTGAAGCTGAGACCAGAGGGATCCCGACACTCGTGTGGTTGAGATGTATTTTGTAGAATAAAAGGAATTCTATTTCCTATTTTATGTGCAATGAAAATCATGTCATTTAATCAGTCTTAAGCTGGGGTGAGGATAAACTTCTTTAATGAAAAGAAACAGGACCCGGAACCAAATCCAGGATAAAGTGACCAATGTTTTGAATGTTCTGTTCACGCTTTCTCTTTCTGCTGTGTTCTCACTTCTCCTTTCTAGCAGAAGACATTCATTTCTGTAGGCAATTTATACATGAAAGATTTACCTGATATGTTTAGTTTCACCGTATATAATAAGTTTTATTTGCCTCCAAAAGATTGCTTCTGTCAGCAATAGATGCAGGAACCTCAGAGTTGTATTATGTGTCCGTTTTACAATTGTTTGAAAACCCGCACCTCCCAAGGGTGGGAAGTCACTGGCTTCTCGCCGTGCAGGCTCTGTGTGTCCCTCTGAGGAAGTATGTCCTGCCACTTGGAGATCCCCTGGCGCTAGGGCTTTCCACGCCTGCTCCTCCTTCTCTTCCCCATGTCAGACCCTGGGGCCACCGGGACAGGCCCATCTTTCCTTGGAAAGCCCCAGTCACAGAGGAGGAGATGGGAGGGAGGAGGAGACGGGAGGGAGGAGATAGTCATCAGCACACCCCGAATTTCAGGAACTGCAGTGGGCAGGCTGGATGTGTTTATTTGGTTCCTTTTGTGTTTTGTTATTTTCCATCTTCAGTTTCTTTTCTGCTTATGAGAGTAAAGAGAACCAGTTATCTTGTTTAATGTGCACATGAACTCTAGGTTGGTGTCACATTCTGCTGTTGTTACATGTAGGGCACCGAGGCAGAGTGAGGAGATCCATCAGCTCACAGTAGACTGCAGGTGAGGTGGCCAGGCTCAGGCCCATGGGGGAAAGCCCCGGCCAAAAGGCCCCCTCCACCCTGGCTCCCACCCACCCCCCAGCCCTGGGCCTCCACACGTCCAGCCCCATGGTCCTGGAGAGTCCCTGCTCCAGCCTTGGACCCTCCAGCGCCTGCAGCCACTGCTGCCCCTTCTGGTGCCTCAGGCAGAAAGAGGCCCCGCAGCCCCCTACCCTCCACGGCAGTGACAGGAGCTGGGGGGTCCCAGGGAAACTCAGGTCATGGTCAGTGGGAGACTCAGTGCACTGAGGTGGGCCTGGGTTTCTATGGGAAAAATGCGCCCCGAGTTCCGAGGAGGGACTGAGGAGTTGGCTTGGGGAGAAACCTGCTCAGCTGGGCTCTCTCTGCCTCGTCGTCATGTCTGGTTTGGGTGATTAATAAATCACTCACTTAAAAATATTTTGTGTTCAATGAGCATGCCAGTTGGAGAGTTCGTGTCCGTGCCACGGTTTTATTCTGTGGCGTGTATCGTGCTTTTATAGCTTAGGCTCTCGCTGGAGAGTTTTAGTTTTGTGGCTTGGTTTTAAGGAAGTTGGATTATGCTGTTTTGGCAATCTTTGTCAAGTTGGAGTGTGGTTTTTTTACTTTTTCAGAAGAAAGGGGCCAGTAGTGGCCACCCATTCATAGCCAAAGAGTGCCCTCCGAGAAAAGGGTTAGGGCTGGTCTCTGTGCGGGGCATGGCTGGGCCGTGGTTGGGGGCAGGGAGCGGATTCCAGCTGGAGAGAAGGAAGAACATTCTAGCGTTATAGAGAAACTTAGCAGGGGAATGGTCTGCCTTGTGGGAAGTTATTCAGACAGAAGTGTGAGGTCAAGCTGGAGGTATATGGGGCGTTATGAAGAAATGAGGAAAGGAAGATGCCTGGTTGCTCCTGGAAAAAGGAACCTCTCACCTCTCCTGGTCTGGCTCCGCACGGAGCCAGAACCACAGCCTCACAGAAGCCCATTCTTGTGCCTTCCTCCATCGGTCAAGCTCTGTGCCAAGAGGCTTGCCAGGATCTCTCCACTCACTGAGGCCTCCAGAGGCAGATGTTCCAGCCTCACCTTCTGAAGTCAGGCCTCCAGAGGCGGATGACCACCTCACCTTCTGAAGTCGGGGCGTGGAGACTATCGGGGAGCTTCCAGAGTGCCCGTCTCCTCCTGCACACAGCGTCTGTGCCAGCAGGAAAGCCAGGGAACCATGCAGCTCTGGCTTTGGGGGATGGTGGCAGGTCCACGTGACACCAGCACTCCAGCTGCTTCGCAAACATTCCGTTCTTGCCAGCCTCACCCTGGGGTCCCCCTACACGTACCAGTCCCGGTCCTCCATCCCTGTGTCCTCCTCATGTCCCGTGCCTCAGCTCTGCCCTGACCCCACTCTGTCCACTTGGCTGCCACCTACTTGTCCTCCGTGCAGACCTCAGTCTTGGCCCTGTCTCTGCAGCCATCCTCCTGCTCCCTTCTCCTGAACGCTGGCGGTTGTCCCTACAGCAGCAGCAGCAGCAGCGATCTGCCCAGCCCCTGCACTGGACCCCTCCACCAGCTCAGAGCCCCTGTCCCCTCAACCATCCTGCGTCCCACCCTGGTCTGGAAGTCCAATGGCGCCTCAGGAACACATGGTTTTGGTCTTCCCATCTTGACCACCTGCCCCCATCCTGAGCGATGGCCACTGTCAATTTCCTGCCCGTGCTAGGAGCAGCTTCCATCATTTTAATTATTCATCTGTGTCGGTGCTTTTGTCCCCCCAGCTGGTGTGACCTCCACGTGGCAGGTCAAGGTTGTCCCGGTGCCCAGCACAGCGGCTGGCGTGAGAACTGTCTGTTGAGTGAATGATCCGGTGTTCAGCAGACATCAGCCAGAGCGTTGGGGCGAGGCTTGGGCGGGGACAGTGGCTTTCGGTGATTTTCCTTTTAGTCGTGAAACCTTCTCAAAAAGCACATACACAAACTGAGTAGAAACAGCACAGAAGCAGAAACTCCTGTGTGACTGGCGTGGGGGGTGGACCCACCGCCGCAGCCGCCTCCTGGGCTGCTCTGCGCGCCCGCCAGGCTCTTCCAGTGCCTTCATCCACCACGCGGGCCTTCGGAGCTCGGACCTGGCCATGGCCGAAGATTCCGGCTCCACCCGCAGCTTCACAGCCGAGAGGCCGACCTCTTGGGGCAAGTCACTTTCTGTCTCCTAGTCTTATGTCTTCATCTCGCCCGTCCTTGTTAGGGAACAGGCACTGAGGCCCGGGGAGCTGTCATAAACGGCTGCCTGATGGTGGAGGGTTATTGTAATTGCCAGATTAACTTGGGGGACTTTAAAGTGCATTCCTTTTTAAAATATAAAGTATAATTGTTGATATTTTTGGCAAATGCCAAAATTTGTATTCTATAAAATTTTGAAAGAGAAAGGGAAAAGCTTGAGAGTAGCACCATCAGTACTTATATAGAATTAGTTGATAAATTTACATTTTCCTCATCAGAAAAACAGTGCAACCTAATTGCACATTTTCCAAAAATGTTTGCTAAATAGCAGAAACAGAATGTTAATTTGTAATGCGCTATTGTGGGAGCGGTGGTTTTAACTAGAACCCTTTACTTGGTTTAATATGTCACATTCTTTTGGTTTGCTTTTGGACTTCAAAATGATGCTCAGAATAACACAGTGTATTTATAGGGTGTGGAATACTGTATTAGTATTTGTAAACAGGAGGCAGACTGGAGATTTTCAGTTTTGGAAGCGTGGAGACTTGATTTCTGCCAGGATGCCTTCCGATGTACTTGTTTCTTTCCAACTCTATGAGGTATTTGGAGAGAGTTTTTATTACTAATTTTTAATATTGTGAAATTGTTTTTTCAAGCAAACAAATTCAAAGGCAATAAAGCCACTAACCGCATGCCTGTCTTCCAGAGTTCATGTGTGCGAGCCTGGGGGCCTGTGCCTGAGAAGTGACTGGCTGGGGCGACCCCAGAAGCCCTTGGTGCCTCTGTGGCTGCATCACCTCCCCAGAGGCCGCACTTGGAAGCAGGCGCCACCCCTTCCCACTCCAAGGGAGTTTCTTAGTTAGATTCTTGGGGAAAAGACAAACCAAGAACTCCTCTCATGCAACCCTAGGCATGAGAAGCAGTGTCCGCACTGTTTGGTGGTCTGGAGGCCGCGTCAGAGAGGGCTGCCTGGGGTCACTGGAGGCCGCGTCAGAGAGGGCTGCCTGGGGTCACTGGGGGCCGCGTCAGAGAGGGCTGCCTGGGGTCACTGGGGGCCGCGTCAGAGAGGGCTGCCTGGGGTCGTTGGGGGCCGCGTCAGAGAGAGCTGCCTGGGGTCGCTGGGGGCCGTTGTCAGAGAGGGCTGCCTGGGGTCGCTGGGGGCCGCGTCAGAGAGGGCTGCCTGGGGTCGCTGGGGGCCGCGTCAGAGAGGGCT
>NW_016825829.1:286239-310341 GCF_001698545.2 Rhinopithecus bieti | reverse complement strand
AGGGCTGCCTGGGGTCGTTGGGGCCGCGTCAGAGAGGGCTGCCTGGGTGCTCCAGGGGGCTGCTCCTACTCAGCTTCTCGGTCTTGGTCCACAAAACTCCACCAAGCCACTTGCTCACGATCTGTACAGTTTTCTGTATATCTTAATAGTTTACTAAAATAATTAATATTATTTTAAACTTCTGGAACTTTTAACCTAAGGACTTTCAAAATGGTCTGAAAATGTTAATAGATTTGCTCTCAGGAGAGTATGTATGAAGTTGCAGAAAGAAATTATTATGTAGATTGGGTTGAAAATCAGATTGGCCAAAATGATTTAAGGAAAAGGTCTAGAAGTAGATCCTGAGCGTGGGGAGGGCTCAAGGGCTTTTCTCAGGGACAGGACCTGTGCAGTTCTGTGCAGTTTAGGAAAAGCCTTCCCTACCCCCAGGCTGGATGAACTGCGGGAAACAATCCCCTCTGGGCACACACCCAACAGAAAGCTTTGAAGACTTTCTCCTTATTGTCAGTTTTCAGCAGTTTGACTACGATGAGTCTCAGGTTGGTTTTTCTGTGTCTGTTGTGTTTGGGATTTGTTTTGTCAGGTATTTTTTCATTGCTTCCCGCTTTTGAGACTCTGTAATTATGCAAGCGTGTTAGGCCACCTGGTTTTCCCTTCGAATCACAGAGGCCGTTTCGTGTTCAGGCTTCTGTGTCCCCTGCATGCTTGCCATTTCATTGTTTCTCTCCCTCTATCCTGCAGTTCACTCATCTGTCACTCTAGCATCAGATATGCAGCTCATTCCCTCCCATGATGGAACTCCTGCCAATGAGCCCGTCATCTCAGAGACTGTGTTTTCATCTTTAGCAGTTCCTTCTGTTTTTTTCATTTCTTTCTACTGATTCTCTTCACGCTTTCCTTTAAAACCCCAAAAATGTTGGCCGGGTGCAGTGACTCACACCTGTAATCCCAGCACTTGGGGAGGCTGAGGCGGACAGATCAGCTGAGGTCAGGAGTTCCAGACCACTCTGGTCAACATGGTGAAACCCCATCTCTAATAAAAATACAAAAATTAGCTGGGCATGGTGGCAGGTGCCTGTTTTCCCAGCTACTTGGGAGGCTGAGGCAGGAGAATCACGTGAACTTAGGAGGCAGAGGTTGTAGTGAGCTGAGATCTTGCCATTGCACTCCAGCCTGGGGGACAGAGCGAGACTGTCTCAAAGCAAAACAAAACAAAACAAAACAAAAAAACCCCAAAAATGTTTGTATATTTATAAGACATGTAAAGCCCTTAGATGCCAATGTTGTCATCTCTGTCTTTCTGGGTCCCTTTACTGACTGATTTTTCTCCTGGTTATGGGTTTCATGTTTCTGAGTATTCATTTGTCTGGCAGTTCTTGATTGAGTGCTGAATTTTGTTGTCTTCCTTTAAAAAGTACAGAGGTTTGTTAAGCTACATGTTGGGACTCCTCTAACAGCTGGGGATTCACCCAGAACTGGCCAGAACTCGGCAACCCCCTGACCCTGTGTGAGTTCTGGCAGCTCTTCCGGCCATAGCCCCCAGCTGATCTTTGCCTGCCTCATGGGGTCTTGGCTGTGCATGTACAGCTTAGAACTCAGCCACAGCTGGAGGCTCCTGTGAGGTCCCTGGGCACTTTGCCTGCTCGCTGTCTCCTGCACCTGCAGTTCCAGCCACCCTGGCCTTCCCTGATTCTGGTCCCTGTCTTCTCAGCTCTGGACGGTGGTTCTACCTGGGCCCCTCCTTGTGCTGTGGTTCCTGGAGTGTCTCTGGGCAGACAGCTCTAGGTGGTCACAGGGCTCACCTCATTAATTTTTTCATCAGGAATTACAGTCTTGTGACTGTGGTCCAATTTTTGGGAACGGTTGCTTCGCATATTTTTTCTTTACTTTTTATGGTCTTTTCCCGCATGTTCTGATGCTCTGCGTATTGTGTCTACTTTTCTAGTACTGTCTGGCAGGAGGGGAAGGCCAGTCCCAGGTGCTCTGCCATGGCAGGTAGAGCTTTGTGATATAATTTTTTCCACCTTACTTGTGGGATGTGGTCTATAAAGTTCAGAACAAAACTCAGGTCATGATGGCACCTTGCACAAAGAGCTTCAGTGATTTCCCAGAAGCTGCCTCACAACCCAGAAAAAGCAGGTTCTCCTCTCCCGAGGCCCGTCCCTGGAGCATCTGAGGCCAGCACCGTGCCGGGCACAGAAAGCAGCCAGTGAATGAACAAACACCTCAGCCTGGTTCCAGTACATATCGATCACCTCATTTCTGTAAGATTCTGGTGGACTTCATCAAGCCTTCAGCTCTAAAAAGTAAGAGCATCAGAATGAGGTCGTCAGATGAAATCATGGAGTGTTTCCCTGTATACAGCAGGCATCAATCTTCTGTGGCTGTCAAGGGTCACAGCCAAGCTCTGCCTTCTGGAGCTGGGGACGCTCAGTCTTGCCCCTCCTCAGTAGCACCACCCAGCCCCCTCCAGGAAACAAAGCAGGGCCCTGACAATGACCCCTTGGTTGATGGGAGAAAATTTGGAGTAGCTTGCCTCCTTGAAAGGGACTCTTGGCTTATCCGGACCATGCAGGGGTATGACTGCATCTGATTCAGTGGCTGTCCCGGGACTGGTGGTGGCAGTGGCATTTCCTGAGCAGTGCGTGGCCAGGCACTCCACATCTTTAATTCATCTGATCCCTGCAGCAGCCCCGTCAGGCGGGTGCCATGCGGCTCCTGTCAACAGTGATAGCCAGGGTCCCAGGAGGGCAGGCCACCTGCAAGGCTTTGAGTTTGGTCCCTGAGCAGGGCCAAGCTCTGACCCTTGTGGTGGGCACCAGCCATGCCCTTGCCCACCACATGGTGCAGGGGTGTTGCCACCGCTTTCTGCTCCTGGAAGCTCAGGGACCTGGACAGGGATGTGGCCAGGAGCGCAGGAGTTGGCTTGGGCCCATCTCACTGACATTGAGTGTGATTCAGGTTGGCCGCGTGTGCATGTTTGCTCCTTGTCTGCGGGGCTTGCCCCTCTGTGGCTTTGAGCAGCAAGGCTGGCCCTTACTCATTGTGTCAGGAAGGAATTGGGTCCTCAGGTGAATGAGTGTGCCATGAACAGAAATGACAGGGCTGCGCTCTGAGAGCTGGTCATAAGCCTCCTTGTAGTGTTCTTCCACTAACCGCGTATCTTTGGTCATTGTTTGTCACGGGTCTGTGATGATGAGAAGCGTTTATATAAATGTTTTAAAATGTCAAGAGTAGCCAGATCTGAGAGTCCTGACAAAATTTACTGTTTTCCCAGCTTTAAAATGACATCCATTTGAGTCACTTCATATTAATCAGGCTGAAGTCCCTGACGCCAGTGGTGATGTATCTTTAAGAATAAGGATGCACTGTGGGGAAATGGCTGGAATTTGGGGAGGCAGGTGCCCAGCCCAGGTTGGACTTAGCCTGGCCGCTCCCCATGTGAGGTACAGAGACCAAGCCTCTGCCCGGCCCCCAGAGCACCTAGGACGTACCCTTCCTGCCAGCATCGCTCTGAACGTGGTGCCCTTCCATGGCATTTCATCTGCTTGCTCCTTCACCATATCTTTTTTTTTTTTTTCCTGTTTTGAGACAGAGTCTCGCTCTGTCGCCCAAGCTGGAGTACAGTGGCACAACTTTGACTCACTGCAGCCTCTGCCTCTTGGGTTCAAGTGATTCTTATGCCTCAGTCTCTCAAGTAGCTGGGATTGCAGATGTGCACCACCACACCCAGCTAATTTTTGTATTTTTAGTAGAGATGGGATTTCACCATGTTGGCCACGCTGGTCTCGAACTCCTGATCTCAGGTGATAGACCCACCTTGGCCTCCCAAAGTGCTGGGATTATAGGCGTGAGCTACCATGCTCAGCTGAACATATGAAATGTAAATAACAAATCTGGAAAGGAATGTAGATAACAAATAGCTAATGAGAATACTCTGTGTCATTATAGAAAACTGCATTTTATATTCAACGATACTAATGTAGAAAGGTGGCTCTGTTCTGCTCACATTTCATGGCACTATTTAAACACTTCAGATGCATTTTGTTGCAATTGTTTTCAGGTAATGAAAACTTTTATCGAAGAATAACTTACACACTGAAAAGTACATACACCATCAATGAGCAATTTGAGAGATTTTCACAGAATAACACACATCTGTGTTATCAGCACTCAGACCAAGAGACAGAACATTACCAGCAGCCCAGGCGCCCCTGCAGGCCCTCAGTCACCAACCCTGGAAGGGACCACTCACCTGACAGCTGTTGCCTGTTTTCAAACTTAAAAAAAAAAAAAAAAAAAGACTGAGCGCAGTGGTTCACATATGTAATCCCAGTACTTTGGAAGGCCGAGACAGGTGGATTCCCTGAGGCCAAGAGTTCAAGACCAGCCTGGCCAATATGACAAAACCCTGTCGCTACCAAAAATACAAAAAAAAAAAAAAAAAAGCTGGATGTGGTGGCGCATGCCTATAATCCCAGCTACTAGGGTAGCTGAGGCAGAAGAATCTCTTGAACCCGGGAGATGAAGGTTATAGTAGGCGGAGGTTGCAGTGAGCAGAGTTTGTGCCACTGAGCTCCAGCCTGGGTAACAGAGTGAGAGTCCATCTCAAAAAAAAAAAAAAAAAAAAAAAAGACTCATGCAGTATATGCTGTTTAGTGTATAGCTTCCTTTATTTAACATAGGATGGGGCATTTTGCTCCTGTGTCTATCAGGAGCTGTTCACTCTCCTTGCTGTGGACTGTCCTGGTGCAAATATGGCGTAATTCCTCCATTATTCTCTTGATGACATCACATTGGTTCTGACTTTTGACCATTACAGATGGTGCCTTATAACATGCTTGTACAGGCCTTTTGGGTGGACATCTGCATACATTTCTGCTCTGATAGGCTGGGGGTTTGTATATATTCACCTGTAGTAAATACTGCCAATTTCCAAATGATTTTTACAGTGTCCACATTGACCAGCAGTATATGAGCATTCTAGGTGTTTGACATCCTCTCAACACTTTCCCTGTAGCCACATACACAGACTTTAATTGTGTTAATAGTTTTAGTTCTCAGTCCCCTGATGACTGTGAATTGATCACCTTTTCATATATTTTTGGCCATTTGAATATCTTATTTTGTGAAGTGCTTGTTCAAGACTTTTGCTTATTTTTCTGTTAGGTTATCTGCCTTTCCTTATTGATTTATAGAAAATTTTAAAAATATATTCTGGAAATGATTTTATGGTGGATTTATATATAGTTTTCCCTTAGTATCTGTAGGGAATCAGTTCTGAGACCCCTTGCGGATACCAAAATCTGCAGATGCTTGACTCCCTGATATAAAACAGTGTAGCGTTTGCATATAACCTACCCCCACCCTCCTGGATACTTTAAATCATTTCTAGATTACTGATAACAGCTAATACAATGTGAATGCTATGTAAACAGTTGTTATACTATATTGTTTTTATTTGTATTTTTTGTTGTATTGTTATTTTTTATTTTTTTCCGTTAATTTTTTCCAAATATTTTCCCAAATATTTTCCATCCACAGTTAGTTGAATCTGTGGATGCAGAAATGCGGGTGCGGAGGGCTGGCTGTATTAGATATACCTTGTGTTTTGGATTTATGTGTTTATAGATTTATGTATGTAGTTAAGCCTTTCTATACCTTACCTGTTAATTCTCTTAGTGGTATCTTTTGAGGACTGAAAGTTCTTAATATAATCCAATGTATCATTTTTCCCCTTAGGGTAATGCTTTTGTCCTTTTAGAGCAGAATTTGCCCTTCTCAAGACCATGAAAGTAAATCTATTTTGTTTTATCTTCAACATTTAAATCTCTGATTCATCTGGAATTGATGTTTTGTGTATGGTGTGAGGTAGGGGTAAGATTCATTTTTTCTATGTGGTATTCAGTTATCCCAGCTCCATGTAATGAAAAGACGATCCTTCCCACTAACTTGAAGCAAGACCTGTATCAGGTAATCATATATTTGTGGGTCTGTTTCTGGCCTTTGTATTCTGTTCCATTGATCTCTTTGTCTGTCATTGGATCAGGACTTCATGTCGTAATTCTTGTCCCTGGCATTTGGATATCTAGTGCTATAGTCTTCATTTTGCTTGTCTTTAAGATTGCCTTGGTTATTCCTGGCCCTTGCATTTCCTTATATATTTTGGAGGCAATTTTCAAGTCACTGGCAGCTTTCCAGAGTCGTCTTCACTTTCGTCCAAGCCGTTTGAGACATAGCACTTCTGGAATCTGTGTTGATGCTTTTCCTGGAAATGTTATCACAAGCCACATGCAGCCATTGACATTTGGACAATTGGGTTTTTTTTTTAATTGCTGTAATTTATACATATGTGATCTTCAATATGTAGTTACTCATTCTTGCTCTCAAAGTCTTGAGACCATTCCTCCCAAGAATAAATACTAAATCTGGCTTGGTTTGCCTTTTAAAAAACCATTTCTTCTGGATGAATGACCTCTATAAGTATCTAACACCAGCATCAATAGAGATTATTTCAGGCTAATGTGTCACCCTCAAATAGACTCCTGTTCAAAAGAAGGTGAGGGAGCAGCCTGGGACACACAAGACCTTGCAAGGACTTGAGAAAAAAGGGACTGGTTGCATCAGAGAAGCCAGTGGGAAGGCCCTGTGTGTCTCTGGGTACCCAGTTGGACTGCAGTGGGATGCCACACTGGCTGTGATGGAAGAAGGAGGAGCTGTGCAAGTGTGTGGCCGGCCAGAGCCCACCCTGTGGTCAGGATGGCCGAGCAGAGCTGAGACCTGAAAGATGGGTGAGGATTAACCCTCATCTGAGTTTGGGAAGATAGGAAGAACCAGGAAAAAGCTGAGATGGCAGCCAGGGGGTCGTGAGGAGCCCAAGAGAGAGTGGTCGTGTGTGCACATGCCCATGGGGGGAGCAGTGGAACGATGTGAGAGGGGTCCCAAGACTAACCTCAGGGTTTTGCCTCAGGCAGCCCGGAGGATGAGGGTGTTTGCAGAGATGGGGAAGACTAGGGTGGGAGGAGCAGATAGTGGGGCGATAACCAAGAATTCTGCTTTGGACATGGGATATTTGAGATGTTTATTCAAAATCAAATGGAGGTATTGTGTAGACAGTTGGATAAATGAGTACAGAATGCAGAAAAGTGGTTGGGCTTGAAAGTAGAAATTTGGGAGTCAGAAGCAATTCAATGAAACTCATTGCCTCGGTAAACTTGAGTAATTAGAGATCATGCAGAAAAGGCAAGTCTCAAACCTGTAAGACACATGGGAACCCAGAAGATGCTGGAGATGTGGTTTGAGAGGCAATAGGACATAGAACAAGTAAGAGTATGGTCTCTGGAGACAAATTATTTAGGTTTACATCCTAATTCTGCTACTTCCTAGCTGTGGGTCTCCTTTCTCTCATCTGTAAGATGGAATAATAGTAGGACCCATTAGTTAGAGAGTTCTTATAGGAAGTAAATGATTTTAATATATGCGAAGTACATAGGACAATACCTGGTACATAATAAGGAGTTATATAAATGATAGCTGCCATTATTTGTAGTATTACTAATGTTGTTTTAATTGCATTTTCAATATAATTTACTGAGTGAATAAAATTATTTAGAGGGACTGGGTAGAGAAAAGAACCCAGGAGGTCCTGAAGAAGGTTACAAGATCAACAGAAGAGAAAGAGCATCAGAGGAGAAAAACTCTCTACTTCGATTGTTAAAAACCCAATTTTAAAATAAGCAATGTTGGACCGGGCACGGTGGTGCACACCTATAATCCTAGCTGTGGATTATAGGGAATGCTCGGGAAGTTGAGGCAGGAGGCTCACTTGAGGCCAAAAGTTTGAGGCCAGCCTGGGCAATATAATTTGACCCCTTCTCAAAACAAACAACCAACAATAAATGCCAAAAGTTTGAAAACAACTAAATGAGAAGATATAACAGGCAATATTAAGAAAAAAGAGAAGTGACATAACAATATTAATATCAGACAAAGTGAAAAAGCAATAAAAAGAATAAAGAAGACAGTATGCACCAAAAGTAGCATGAGATTTGCAGAGCAGAAGTAAACGGCATGGTATCAACATGGGTAAGTACTCCGAGGGGAGATTATAACACACCTTTTTCAGAAACAGAGAGATCAAGCTGATAAAAAAATAGTAAGATTACAAAGTATGTGAATGGAAAAACGAACAAATTAAATCTAACAGACACATAGAGAGCTTTGTACCCAGTAGAAAATACATTTTTTTTTTTCTTCAAAAGTACATGGAACATTTACCAAAGTTGTGACATACAATATGCCACACATGCAGTTGCTACAAATTAAAAAAAATTATAGCATACAGAGAGTGGCTCCTGACAGCAGCGTAACTGAATAGAAGTCAATCATAAAATGATAATAAAAAAGAATTCATACATTTTAAAGTTTAAAACCATACTTCTAAATAATCCATGCGTCAAGGAAGAAATTAAAATGGAAACTCTCATGCAATTTAGAACCATTTATAATTCTATACTACACATCATCACCAGTAGAATATAGTCCAAGTGATTTTCAGTGAAAAAATTGTAGCATTAAATGTATATATTAGAAAAAATGTTTGAAAATATAGGAAATAAGTTTTCAACATAAGCAAGTAGGGAAAAAAAGAAATGCAAATTAAGATTAAGGAAATGAAGATAAAAGCAGAAATTATCAAAGTAGAAAAAACCCAAACAGTATATAACTAAAAGTATGATCAGAAATATAATCAAGAAAAAGAGGGAGGCCAGGCACAGTGGCTTATACCTATAATCTCAGCACTTTGGGAGACTGATGCAGGAGGATTGCTTGAGCCCAGGAATTTGAGACCAGCCTGGGCAAAACACCATCCATACAAAAAAAGAAAAAGAGGAAGAGGACAAAGATAACATCAAGAATGAAAAACAGGTCCTAAGTACAGTTAGAGACTTAAGAAGTAATACTGTAGGACAATTCCATTAACAACATTATACTGTACATTTGGTTAACTGGACAATCTTTAGAAAATATAAATGATCACAGTTGACCTAAGAAGAAGTAGAAAGTGATTAGATAAATCAACATAGGCAAAAATGATTTGGAAGTCAAAGATCAAACTCCCCATAAGGCACCATGCCCAAACCAATATACAGATGAGTTTATCAGTGAGCTTAGGCTAAGTAACATTGCAATAACAAATAACACCAAAAATCCTGGTGGGTTTAGCAAAGCAGAAGTTCATTTCTTACACTACATTACATGCCTACTGCAGTTTGGCTTTGTTTTTCTTCGAAGTGTTTTCCTCCAGGAGCCAGGCTATTGGAGCAGTTCCTAAATGGGGCACTGCAGGCCTTGTGGCAGGGCAGAATCAGGTCATGGCTCCCAGCCGTACTGTTTCCCATTCATTGGCCAAAGTGTAACGCATGGTTCAGCCTGACATCAGTACACAGGGCTTGAATGATCTTCCACAAGGAGGGGCAACACACATTTCCAACTTAATAATATTGTCTTTACACAGGGCATGGAAGATGGGAAGCTTCTCACCTCAGTTTGCAAGACTGGCATATACCTGATACCAATACTGGAGAAAGATGGCACAGGAAAGTTGAATTATTCGCCAGGTTCACTTATGAGTAAATATAGAAGTTTCCAAATAAAATATTAGCAAATCGAATCCAGTAGCATTTTTTTAATGCATCCTTGAGAAGTTTGGTTTACACAAGAAATGCAAAGGTAGTTCACCATTAGGGAATTTTCCATTCATCCCACCATTCATTCAACAGTTATTTTTGGGGGGCTCTCACTTTTCTTCAAAAAACTCTTCTAGGAACTAGGGATACATTGGTAAACAAAACAACGGATAGTGTTACATTAATAGATTAAAGGAGGAAGATCATATTATTACCACACTAGAGGCCAAAGGAGCGTCTAATAGAATTATTGATAAAAGCACTCTTTCCTTTTTTAAAAGTTATACTTAATAGAATACATAAATGTATTCTATTAATTATTATATATATTCTATTAGTAATAGTATTAGTATTAGTAATACTGAATACTCATTAGTATTACCAATTACTAATAGTATTAGTAATACTAATTACTAATTAGTATCAGTTATTAGTAATATATATAATAATGAATAGAAAAAGTACTCATTCCTTTTTTAAAAAGTTATACTTAATAGAATACATATAATAATAGTGTATACTATTAGTAATAGTATATATATTAGAAGAATTCCTGTTAGAGCCAGGAATAGGCAAGGATGTTCTCTATCTCAGCGACTGTTTAACATTGTATTGTAGATTCTGGCCAGCACTACATGGCAAGAAAAATAATATTAACCTTGGGAAGAAAAAAGATAGTCATTATTTGCAAATAATATTATTATCTAACTATTATACAAAACCAAAAGCATAGCCCATGGCCAGGCCCAACTTTTAAACCTGGCAGAGTTCAGTGAGATAAACCCTAGTGGCTTTCCTAAACAAAACACATGATTTCCATGGGAGCATATGTATGTTGGTAAAAATATTTTAAAAATTGAACGGACCAACACCAAATTAATAAGATGGATTATCTTTGGGGGGGGGGGTATAGGACCAGAATTTTAGGTGATAAGCTCAATAAGGATTTTAGATTTATATTTACATTTTTTCAAGGAAGAAAATATTTTATGAATTGTGCATTATAATGTCAGTTGATATCCCGTTCAGCCTGTAGTCTCTCATTAGCTGTTATTTGGGACAGGCGGTCCATGTAGTCAGACAATGTTGTTGGATGCCTAGGATGTGCCTTGCACTGTTTGTCACAGTGTTCCTATCATGTCAGCATCTATTCATAGTTATTATCCCAGCTTTATAGGAAAGTTAGTAACTCGTAAGTTCCTTGGTAAGGAGGAGAGTTCTCACGCTATCCCTGTGAAGTCAGAGCACTGTTTTTAACTGCGGTTTTACAGAGGGGTGGAGTGTCTTGCCCAGCAAGGAAGGAGCAGAGCTCTGAGTCAGATCCAAACAGTGTAACTCTGGAACCACACTGTGAACCAGCACATTGTGTGCTAGGTAACACCAGGCTGGGGATCCATCTCCTAGAACACAGCTTGCCATAGAGCAGACATCCCGTCAGCACCTGTGAACTGTGAGTAGGAGGCAGTGGCCTCATTTACCGCATGCTCACCTTAAACTTGCCCACCTGGTTTTAGGAAGAGAATGGGCGGAATGGCTGGGTCCCCCATGGAGCAGAGCCCTGCCTCAGCCTAGTCTGCTGCTGTGTAAAAGTCCAGGGCTTTGCAGAGCCTCTCCACAGTCAGCAAGGAGGAACAGTCTCCAGAGGTGGCCCCCCTGAGCCCTAGCTCCACCCTTGGGAAGGGGCCAGAGCACAGGCAGCAGGCCCTGGAGCCTGTGAGCGCCGCGCACCTCCCTGGACCAGTGGACATGGGACCAGCATGGTGACCAGATTTTTGGAACCCCGGTTGAGGACAAATGACTTTTTAAGTTTGTTTTATGTCAGAAGTCATATAAAAGGTACAAACATTGCATTATGCTTAGTTTTACATCTAACATATTACATTTATTATTAAAATTATGTGAAGTCATCACAGTCCCAGCAAATCCCATCTATATGGCCACCATGGCTGAAAGCATCCACCATCTGCCCCTGATGTGTAGAGTAGGCCTTTTTTCCTTGTCTTGTGTTACCTCTTTTTGGCTTATGGGGGTGGCCTCTAAATGTCACAAATCCTTTAGGATTTTACACACTCAGACCCCTTCTCCTTCCCTGAAGCCTGGTCTTCTGGCCTCAGTCCTGCTGGGGAGGGTGCCCTTTTGTCATCTCCATCCCTGGACTCTTTAAGTTGAAGCACAGGGCCTCAGGACTGTGTCTTCAGTTTTCTGTGTGGGTGGCCCCACTTTGGCTTGAGGGAAGGGTTTGGGACCACTTTTGAGTCTTCCTCATGAGGTCAGCATTTGGGGCCCTTGGGCTTCTGCATTGGGTGGCGTCCTCTGGTGGGGCCAAGACACAGCCAGGAGGTCTGAACTTCCTGTGTGGCCACTGGCACAAGAATGGAAGAAGAAAGTCTTTACAAAGTATAAATATTTTATTCATCAAAATGAAGTACATCAGTTTCACAAAAGAATTAACCACTAAATGAGTAATGTGAAGTTTTTTCAGCTCAAGTAAGCATAATAAATGAAGTCAGTTAGGACTGATTTTTGAAAAATGTTCTGTGTCTTTTCTTGGAGCGTCCTGAGGGCTCCCTGTGGTCAGATGTGACCTCTAGTCCACCAACTACTTATGGTCATAGTTGGTAGCTCTAAGCCTAGAATCCTAAAAATTCAGAGTGACAAGTGACAAAATTCACTTGTCTTTGCACATCGCCTAACACTTCCCACACTGACCTTCACAGGAGCCATTCTGCTCACTCGCATGGCCTCATGGGCTCTGGCAGCATTTCACCCCCGCCTGTTGGCATTTCACTCTCCAGAAGGACTTGGTGTCACTTCAGACGTAGAGATTTTGTTTGGCTGGGCTCTGCCAGAATAGTTATAAATCACAAGTTTCTAGTACTGACTCCAGGAAAGACCCAGAATTCAGATTTCTCCTGTTTGGGCGCACATTTCTTCTGGCCTTTGAGGTAATGGAAAGTACACCATACCTTGAGGGGTCCATGAGACCTGCCAGGCACGGCAGCTCCTCTGCAGGGCTGGCTGCAGACCTCTGAGGTCCGGCTGTGGGGGTCAGACTCCCTGTGAGCCCAGGAATTCCTGATGGGGACACTGGGACCTCACCATGGAGAATGTGGAGTCTGGGCCCAGCAGTCACTGATGTCAGCCCAGGCAGATCATAGAATGTTTTGGACCTCAGCAGCTTCATCTGTAAAATGGGCTGATTGACTGAGATTGATAGCATGTAAACTCTTTTCTGAGGAGGTGCTTTTCCAAATTCCTGTTTTCTAACTCTCAGCAGGCTCTGCAGTTGTGGCAGGCTTTTGCTGAGATGCAGAGCTGGGCTGGCCTCCACAGCCTGTGCTGCTTGAAGCAGAGAAGGGGCCTGAGCCTATCCTACCTGTTCTCACCCCAAATGTCCTCCTTCCTCCGCAAGCCAGCCTCTCACGGGGAGTCCCATAAGATTTCTCTGGGAAGAAGGGCCTCATTGCTTTAAATTTGAAAAGCATCTCCCAGTTCATAACGGGAATGAAATAGATACTCTGAGGCCCAAAGGGGGTTATTGATGTGGGTTGTGGGCTGTGGCAGCCCTCCCTGCTCTACCACGCTTCTGTGCAGAACTTAGGCAGGTTCCAGAATTCTAAATTAAACCTGGCCTTCCAGGTTGTTGGAGGGAAGTGAGATGGAATATAGCTTATTTAACAATGTGTTAGCCTTTGTTATAATTTTCCAGCATTTAGATATGTGGTATGTAAGCTCCTTCATCTATCCTTGCCCCAAGCCTTGCAAAGATTAGTTCTCTTCCATGAGAAAACCAAGGCACAGACATACTCAAGCCATGTGATCAATCACAGCACAGCATGGCAGCCAGAGACAGAAGAATTGTCCTGGGGCATAAGTCTCCATGTGGGGATTTTCCCTGAAACTGAATTTTGCCACTGTAGTGACCACATGGTAGGTCTTCACAAGGCCTGGCTGTTCTGAAGGGGAAACAAATTCACTTTGGTGATCAAATGCAGGCTTTAAACAGTAGATGGGAGGATTTTAAGCTGGGCGAGTAAGTAGGTCTGTCTGTGCAGGGGTGTGGGTCAGTCATTCTTAAGCTACTTTTTGTGTGTGCCAGGCTTGAGCACAGGGACAAACACATCAGAGTTTATGGGAGCCAGTTCCCCAATGCCAGCAGGGAGTTACAGAGATGGAATAGGAGGTGCGGATGTGCTCAGGGTGTTGGGTTGCTGTCGGAGGCATCAGTCTGAACTGATGGCTTTCCATAGAGAGATGTGTGGATGGAAAAATAGACATAGTGGTGTGTGCATGTGCATCCACATTTTCCAGCTCTGTCCACTGAGGTGGGGCTGGAGGCAGGGAAACCCCAGCAGCAGTGAGCACCCACATGTCCAGATTTTGGTGTCTAATACCTCTTTTCTTTAGAGGGAGTCAGGCTCTGTGGAGCAAAGACTAATTCCAGGGCTGGAGTGGGGAAAACACAGGATGAAGCTGGAGCCTCGCTTTTGCTTCCTTTTTACACCAGAAAACAAGGCAGTGCTTAAGGCATGATGAGGACACATGAGCAGGATATAGGTGCCAGCCTGAAGGAGGGAGTGAGCTTCCAAAAAAGAAAGGTATTCATAGGGTATGAGCCATGGACTAAAATAAAAACCCAGCTAGTCCACACTAACACAGATAAATGACTTTGTAGTAACAGGAGGGGGGCTCTTAGAGCAGAATACGGCTGAACGGTGTATCAGGAAATCACCAGAGGGTGCTGAAGTTGTGGACTCAGGCTTAATGCGAAGCAAGACTCTTACAGAGCCTCAGAGTAGTTCCACACGAAGCTTATTATCACCAGGGAACCCTAGAAACGACAGTGGACAAACCTGGTGCCCCAGCCACGTGGTGAGAGCCAACATCCACCCTGCAGTAAACTGACACCACGTGCTTCCTCAGAGGAGATCCCAGAAGGACACCGCATGGCTTCCGGGGCATTCCAGCCAGTCACAAAGAAACATCAGCTGAGCCCAAACCGAGGGGCAGTCTTAAAAATAACCGGCCTCCGTCAGGGTGGAAACCACAGAGAGGCTGGGGAATATTCCAGATGGAAGGAGACTGCAGACACATGGCAGCAGTCACCCTGAGTAGTTCCACCCTGCTCTGGGGAAAAGAGCTGTAAAGATCAGGATCAGTGAAACTGGAAGATGGCTTGTTAAATTTCCAGACTTCCATATTGGTACTTGGTTATGAAAGAGAATGTCCACGTTCTTAGGAAATCTACACTGACGTGTTTAGGGGCAAAGAGGCACGCTGTCTCCAACTGAATCTCAGTCTGGAGAAAGGTTGCGTGTGTGCGGGTGTGAACATGTTTAGAGGAAGGGAGAATGGGCAGAAAGGAGAGGGACGGGATGATACAGCAAGCCAGAAGAATGCAGACATTTGGTGAATCCGGGCAAATGGATATGGGAGTCTCTTTTATTATCCTTAAAATTTTTCTGCAAGTTTGAAATTATTTCAGAATAAAAGTTGCCCCCCAAAAGGATGGCACACATTGCCTAGGAAAGGGGTAGTTTGGGTGTGAACAAAGGGTTCCTGTGGCATCTCGGTGCTTATATATCCCGGCTGCCCTGTAAGCACATTTAGCTGCACTGACAGCACCTACATCTGGGCTTTGGCCACTCGCCCATCTTCATTCTCCTGGTCCTCACAACAGCCCTGCAAGCCCCTGCCAGCCGCAGATGGACACGCGGACTAAGGCCTGCAGGACTGTGGGGCCCCGCTGAGGTGACCAGCCAGAAAGGAGCTCAGAACTCAGGCCAGGCAAGCTCAGAGCCTGCACCCACGCCTCCCGCCTGGGCCGCCCTGTGAGCGGTAGAGAAGGGCTTCCTGTGCCTCAGAAACTGGAGGCCAAGAAGCACGTGATGGAAGGGTGGGCCGGATGAGGCCAAGCTCCACCTTCTACAGCCTTTTCGGAACGTTTTTCGCAGAAAATGCTGAGCTTGATTTGATGCCTTTTTAGTGGAGCTGCCATCAAGTTAGAGCTGCTTATGCGGCAGTGTCCATCCAGGAGTCAGTAGATGGGGTCAGCAAACAGTGCCTCCAGCCAAACCTTGCCCACCACCAGCTTTGTGTAATGAAGTATCAGTGAGATGGCCATGCCCGTTCCTGCAGTTGCTATCGGAGGCCGCTTCTGCCCCAACTGCAGAGACTGCAGTGTCCTAGAAAAATGGAGACAGTGTGTCACCCGCTCTCCCCAGGGAACATTGCTGGGCCTCACCTGTGGTGTTAGTGGACATTTCCTAACCCTTGATGACCCAGGAGATCCTCTCAGAGATCAGGCCCTGCTCGGCCTGTGGGCAGGAGGAACAGAGGTGGGCGTGGCACCCCACCCGGGAAAGGGACCACCCCATGCGCTGGGCAGGCTGCCTCCAGGATGCCCACAGGTTTTTCAGAAATATCTGCGAGTTGGCATATTTTGCTTGGATGTAAAAATGTTCCTTATGGTTCACAGGTAGTCCAGTTTGGTACAGTTGATTATTTCCTAACTAAATACATATTCCTGGTAACACTAAGTTTGAGTGTTTGAGTGATCACCTGCTTATTAAAAAGGTAGGTTTTATATTTATGGGACTAAAAAATGTTTAATTTAAGTACCCATGGAAATAAGACTTAAAAACTATACAAAAGGGCTACAAGTACTTTTTTTTCTTTGCCATTGCTGGTGTAATAAAACAGGAATTGCTGAAGTGGAGTAGCGTGTTGGGAGGCCGGAGTTCCGTCCGCAGTGTTTACGCCGCGTGCGCAGTTACCTGGCTCTGCTCTGCCTGCCTTCAATAATTCAGGCTCCGTGGCGGCGGCAGCTGAGGGGCTGCTGTGAATTATGCATGAGTCTTCGGCAAGGCTTCGTGCACGTCTCCTGTTGGCTTCCCATCCATGAGCCTGAGCGCAGGCAGGGCAGAGCTGTCTTTGTCAGCCGTGTGCTGGGATCGCGGGAGAAACTGCAATAATTTGCCCTCCTGGGAGTGTGAGCTCAGGAACAATGTACCTTTGTGGGGCCCAGGCCTTTGCTCAGGGCTGCCCGGGCTCTGCCGGCTGACCCTGGTATGGACTCAGAGGGGTGGTTTGCAGTGCATGGTTGGAAGTATTTGGTTAAGTGGCATCACAGTGGCTCTTATCAGCTCTACCCAGGTAAAGTCCCTTGCCCCGTCTGCGTACCTTGTCGCGCTGTCAGGGGCACACTGACTTGTGTGGTCTTCAGGTATGTTTGCCGCAGCGGGATTGTGTCGGGAGTGAGGGGCCCGTAGGGGTGCCTGTGCAGTGACGCGTTCCATGATCTGACTTGGAGTTGTGACTTAAACAGTCGGAGTGTTTGAGGTTATGGTTTGGATGAGATGATCATGGGCCCAGGCCGTGTGTTACAGAACTAACTGCAAACTTTTAATCTTACGGTATTAAAATGTGTAACGTAACCTACATGTTTGACCCACCAGTATAAAGGTGGTGGCTTTTCCAGTCAGCAGCAAATCTGAACAGACTTCAAACTCTCTTTCACCAGGAAAGCATTTCTTTGACTCAGATGGGTCAATTGAAAGAAGAAACCCCACAACAATACCATAAACTGGACCATGTTCCCTAAAGTGGTGTTGGGATGCAGGGTGTGTTTTGTGGATGTCTTTTCTTCTTTGACTTAGATCACAAGTGTGGGTTTGACTCACGTGCTTAGCACCGGAGAATCAGGCAGGCCACTGCAAGCAGGCCAGTGAGTTACAGACGTGGTGGTGTCCTGCGTTCTGGCCTTGGAGCTCGGGTCGGAATGGTGGCTTTTGCAAGGAATTTTATTTTAGGCGGATGCTGCTCAGGGTGCACGGTCAGGCCTGTGACTGTGCACTATTTTCCACGTGACAAGAACAACTCCAGAGCACGTGGAAGTGCTGTGAATTGTGAAATCCGTAGTTGAAAGTGGATGTCAGAGAGGAGGCGATTTTCCGTGTGTGTTGAGCCGCGTCGCAAAGAAAAGTGGTGCTCAGGGGGCTCTGCAGTCGCACCTGGCTCTGCTGTGTTCCTCTGCAAGTCACCTGCATGAATTTTGTCCAAATGGAATCATAAAAATTCACCAGGAGAGCTTATGATTACAAGAATTGTGGGTGGACATTTTCTGGTAGCCAGTTGTTAAAAACGTGTGTGTTGCTGGAGATACCACTGTCCTTCGCGAATGGCTGGACTCAGTGCCTGGACTCAGGAAGGTCCATGTGCCCAGCAGGTCCTGTCTGTGCCCTTGGGAGGCTGAAGAGCTGGGTCATGAATTTTCCGCCCTGATCCTTAGACGGGGTGGCGTGGGCAGCCGGGGCTATGGCCCAGAAGGTTCTCTTTCTGGCTCCTCCAGGTAGTGTGTCTGCTTCCTCCACTCTCCAGGCTCCCGTGCTTGAGCTGAGGCCCTCCTCACACGGGAAGGAATTGCTGGAGCACAATTCCTATGTCAGCGCAAAGCTACAAAATGAGATTGTGTGAAGGGGGCGTGGCTCTCACCCCCAGCAGTACAGGGAGCAATTGGCAAGGTCATGCCTCCTGTCTTTGCAATACCAGAGGAGAGCAAGGACTGCAACCTCTCTCCCTTCCTTGGACATGTTTCATTTGCACTAAAGCAACTCTCACTTGAGCAGGCCCAGGAGAGGGTCTGGCGCCCACACCGCCCCCAAGCCATGCCTGCATCTACTTTCTGCCGTACTCCTCTGTACCCGAGGCTGTGCTCTCTCTGGAGGGTCTGCTATGTGGGTTCCTGTACACAGCATCTGCCTCTGCAGGACCCCAAGGGCAGGAGCAGGAGCACAGCAGGGAGGTCATCATTTGCTGTTTAAAATACATTCGTGTTTCTTTCTTGATTAGACTTTTATAGAGTCAATTATTGATTTGTGAGTCTTAGAAAATAATTAGTATCTGTCAAAGTTTTTGAACATGATGTTAGTCAATACACCAGTCATCTTTCACGCAGAATTTATATCAGTCACCATTCATTCACTCATTCCACAAATACACCAGCACAGGAACAGGGAGAGCAGCCCTGTGGGTAGCTGGCCCCATTGCTGAGGGAGGCAGCAAGGCCTAGGGAGCGGCCAGGGAACGGGAGGTGGGCCCAGGGGCTGGCATGGGACTTCCACGTGGTACCAGGGAGAGGCCCATCTCCCCTCCACCGGCGGCACAGGAGGGAGATGGTTCACGTCACTGTGCTTGTGTGTTGGAATCGAAACACCTTTTGTTCGAGGAGCAAAAACGTCAGCACCCGTTGGGGGTTGAGCTGTGCTGGCTGCAGCGTGCAATGGGGCAGCCTCCTTTCTGCCTCCCGTCTTCCCGTCCTGGTTCTTCCCAGGGCCCCTCAGCTGGGCCTCGCCTCGGAAGCCTCCAGGCCACCCTCCAAGCAGCCCGAGAGACCCTGCAGTCCCTTGCTCATCACTGTCCCCCAGGGTTAACTTCATGCTGCTCCATGCTGGCTCTCTGCTCTGCCCGGCTCAGCATGTCTTGTCCTGTCATGGAAGCTCTCCCTTACTCCCCGGAGGCCAGTTAACTTCTGTTTCTCCCTCAGTGTTCAGCCAGCCTTTATTGTCTCAGGAAAAAAAAGCTGGAGGAAAAATGTCTTGGTGCTCATAATGCAGAAACTTCATTCATGAGGATCGCCTCGTTTGTCAGCATAAAATATGGCAAGGTTAGCAACACTGCTGCCTCGAATTCTGGGCTCAAGCCATCCTCTGGAACAGCTGGGACCAGAGGTGCGTGCTATCCTGCCAGCTCATTTGTCATTTATTTTCATTTTCTGTGGAGATAGGGTCTCACTATGTTGCCCAGGCTGGTCTCAAACTCTTGGCCTCAAGTGATCGTCCAGCCTGCATGATCTTATTTTTTAAATAGGTAGTATGTGCCCATGCACTGGAATGTACACAGAATAGGATCGGCACCCAAGGCTGTTTCTGACACAGGGCGTGCCATTGGGCCGTCCAGCCAGCTCTGGTCTTCCATCTCCTAGCACTGGGCAGGAGGTCCTACAACTTCACTGTGGCTGATGAACGAAGTGCACCCCAGTAGCAGTAGCTGGCTCTGGATATTTCTACTTTATGTTTAGATCAGTATCATCAGAGGGGTTGATCTGTGTTTGCTCCTCCCAGCAGTGCAGAAGGTGCCTCTTGGCTCAGACTTCGCTGCCATTGTGATCTTGGTCAGGAGGATGGCTACAAACAGCCTGAGGCTTAGGCTTATGGCTGGCGTTCTGTGACGAGCCCGGTGCACCTACGAGTGTCCAGGGGCCTCCTCCTACTTGGTGGCCGCCTGTACCCTTCTGTTTTCCTTTTGGCTTGTTGATGGTTTTCTTGGCGTGGGGTGCTCTGATGTAGAAGGGGAGCCAGCCCGCCGCTGTGCGATGTGTGGCCCGTGCCCCACAGTTTCCTGTCTGGGGACTTGGCTTGTGGTGCTTTTCCCTATTGAGATTTGCGCCTCTGTGCCGTGCACCGTATCAGTGTTGCCTTCGTGGCCCTGGGCTTCGTGTCTTCCTTCCGGAGGCTTTCCTCACTTCTATGTTTTAAAACATTATCCCCCATTTTCTTCTGGTATTTCTGTGATTTACACTGAAATCTTGGATTCATTGGGATTTGTTTCAGTGTGTGCTGGAAGAGATCCAACGAGATAGTTTTTCGGAGGTCATCTTCCCTGTGCACCCCACCCACTACCCTTATCATGACTTAGACACTCAGGGTCTGTTTCTATACTCTGTTGTTTCCCGAGGGTGACACCGATGCTGTCCCTTGTGAATTCGGGACTGTGGTCTGTGCTCTCGTGTTAGGCCCGCCTGGCCCTGCGTGTTCGGGACTGTGGTCTGTGTGTGCTCCCGTGTTAGGCCCGCCTGGCCTGGCGTCTTGCTCATCTCGTTTGTTCCCTTCATTTCCTGCATAACTTTCCCACAGGAGCTTTCACACTCCACTTGTGTGGTTCTAACAAGACACCCATAGGCAAGTGCCAGCGTGGTATGTCCGTTTAGGGAGAGTTCCTGTCTGTGATGTGTTGCTCCTCCGTTCCCTGGTGACAGGATACTAGGCAAGCACAACGAGCTGGCCCCTCCCAGGACCCCTGCCCCAGAGAGAGTGAGTGTGCACGTGAGTGTGTGCCTGAGAGTTTCACGCCTGGCTTACATGCAGAACGGGGCACTTGCCACAGGGGGAAGTCTTGGATGTTGGGATTCTTGAAGCAGGGCATTTCCAGACAGTTCTGTCGACATGGTGGCAGAGGTGCTGGGTGCAGAGAGAGCCTCACATGGCCCCGTCCTTGTGTCCTTGGCCCCAGGGCTCCTAGCTTGGCCGCCCTGTTCTGAATGTGAGCGCCGGTACGCGTCCTCTCGCAGCGCGTGCCGCCCCTTCCACCGCAGCTCGGAGTCAGGGCTTCCAGGTGAGCCCCAGTTGCCCCTCAGCTCAGAGTCAGGGCTTCTGGGTGAGCCCCAGCTGCAGGCCTGTCAGTCTTCAGTGCATGCTGGCGGCCACTGCGATCACACATGTAATCTCACAAATAGCAGATCAACAGCATGGTGGATTCAAGGAAAGATTAACACTGTGTGTTTCCGATCCTATCGGAGAACTTCCTTTCAGTCTTCTTTTAATTTTTCTCTATAGCAGTTTAAATTATTTGATTATTCTTTAACATTTTCTTTTTTAATCTAAATGCTCTTTGCACTTTGAATGACTCCTGCTGAGTGTAGCCTCTGGCTGCCATGCTGCCCATGAGGGACACTATTGAATCAAATCCCTGGTTTTGTCTCCTGGGCCCTAGGGCTCCACTTTTCTCTGGTTTAGCGGGGCCCACACTGTGGCCTCCTTGGAAGCCTCTGGCCAGGCCTCTGCCTGTCGCCTAGAGCACATCTGCAAACTGGGCTGAATCCATAAGGTTTAGTGTCACTTCTGCCCCTGAGAGGAGTTGATGCTGCATGACTGCCCCGGTCTCTTTCTACCTCTGGTCCCTTGCTGCTAATAAGATGTGTTCTAATTGCTGGCCTGGAGCTGGAGCCCATCAACTCGTCCAGTGGGATCAGTCCTGTGGCCTTGACTTTACGGCAATGCCAGCCTGGGCGGTTTATCCTGTGCACTGTGCCACAGGAGGCTGGTGAAGGAGCAGGAGGGGAGCATAGCATATTTTATTATGCTGCTGGCAACATTCTGTGAGGCTGCTCTGTCAGTCAGCTGCGTTCCTTAAAGCTGTGGCAGAAAACCAAGCCCAAAACCCAGGGCCTCCTAACAACACAGGTTTAGTGGCCACCTTGTCACACGTCATCTGTGGTCAGCAGGGCGTGGCTCAGCTGCAGGCTAAGGACAGCCCCGTGTGGGATACCCGATGCTCACAGAGGAAGCACTTGTGCTTCAGCAGAGTGGGCAGCGGCTCCTGAAGCTGGGCTCACACTGGCCGCATCCCTTCTTCTTGGGCTCAGGCCAGGTCGCCCACTCAGGGACGGGGTGCCCATCACACTGCTCGCGTCAGGAGGGACGGGGTGCCCCCACACTGCTCGCGTATGGTGGACGAGGATGATGAACGGGGATTTCCTGGGGACCTCCCTTCTCTTTATTCAAGAGCTCAGGAGATACTGGGAACCAAAGGCCACTGAGGTCCATTTTGCAGACAAGTCAGGCAGGATCTGGTGTCCTGGGATGCGTGCTGTGCCATATCCCACGTTGGGTTGCCTGTAATGAGCCACTGAGCTGACACGCGTGTCTGAGGGCTTAGCTCTGGACACTGTGCCTGAGCGTTTCGTGTTGAAAAGGAGCCACATGTGGAGCAGTGCGCAGTCACGGGTGTGTGGGCTCCACGTCCGGAAGGTGAGCCTCGTGCCCCCCTAGACTGCACACTCATCCCCAAGGGCACCGCAGGTCAGGACATAACACACGTGGCATACACGGCGCCCTGCGCCCAGTTGCTTTTGCTCTAGCAAGTCTGGGAAATGCCTCGTTGCCATGATGGTCTTAGTGCTGTGTGTGTGCATGTTTCTATGTAAGGTTAGTTGCTTTTCTTGTTCAACCCTGTGGCTGTAGTTTGTTATTGTTTGGGTGAGTGTGCACGTGTGAGCTTATGAGTGTCGTGCAAGGGTGTTGTGTGGGTGTGCACATGTGAATGTGTGTGTGCTCGTGCACACACGTGCAGCCGCTCAAGGTTGGGGTCTGTTTTCTTCCCTGTTCCATCCCTGTGTGTAGAATGCACTGGCAGGTGGTAGTTGTGCCGTACATGGTTGTTGACTGAATGGGTGTTGGGACAGAGCTTGCTGCGTGTCCCAGGGTCTCCCGTGGGCAGGCAGAGCGCTTGCTGGGCCCAGGCGAAGGGCAGGGGTGCAGGTGCTGTCTGTACTGGTCCCGCAGAGTTGACGGGCGCCGACCTGAAGGACTGCGTCAGCAACAACAGCCTGAGCAGCAATGCCAGCCTCCCCAGCGTGCAGAGCTGCCGGCGCCTGCGTGAGAGGAGGGTCGCCAGCTGGGCCGTGTCCTTCGAGCGCCTGCTGCAGGACCCCATCGGTGTCCGCTACTTCTCTGTGAGTAGGGAAGAGCCCAGGGCCAGCGGAGCAGTCTGTGCTCTGCAGAGACTGCTGAGCAGGATCCGTGGGCTGCCCTAGAGACAGCGGCACCCTGCGGGCTCTGAGCAGGCCTGTGGCAAGGGCCTCCCCTCCCTGGACCGCCACCCTCTCAAGAGCTCAGAGGAGGGTGGGTTGAATCCTACCCCGGTTCTGTCCCCAGGGAGAGTCCCTGGCCCTCCCGCTCTCTACCGGGGTCTCTGCAGCCCGCCGCACTGGAGCTTCCTACGTGCATTGAGAAGCCAGGTGCCTGCTGCCAGCTCTTCAAAGAGATGTTTTGCTTTTGGGGAAACAGCTGGAAGCGGCAGCGCAGTTCCCTCAAGTGCTGAGCAGCAATGAGGCTTCTCTCTCCAGGCCCTCGGGCAGCTTACTGAGCAGCCTATGACCCCATGGTTTCTGTAAAAGGGAAGTAAGAAAAAGGAGGACCGTGTGTCAATGTTAATAAATGGTATCTTTCTTAGGATTTTCTAAGGAAAGAATTCAGTGAAGAAAACATTTTATTCTGGCAGGCCTGTGAATATTTTAATCATGTTCCTGCACATGACAAAAAGGAGGTAAGTCTACACTTGGGAAGTGGGGGCTGTGAGAGGGCGTGTGAGAGGGCGGCGTGTGAGAGAGGGCGGTGTGTGAGAGGGCAGCGTGTGTGTGAGTGGGCGGCGCGTGTGAGAGAGGGCGGCGTGTGAGAGAGGGCGGCGTGTGAGAGGGCAGCGTGTGAGAGGGCAGCGTGTGTGTGAGTGGGCGGCGCGTGTGAGAGAGGGCGGCGTGTGAGAGAGGGCGGCGCATGTGTGAGAGGGCGGCGCGTGTGTGAGAGAGCGGCGCGTGTGTGAGTGGGCGGCACGTGTGTGAGAGCTGCGTGTGTGTGAG
>NW_016825829.1:280216-285126 GCF_001698545.2 Rhinopithecus bieti | reverse complement strand
GAGGGTGGCGTGTGTGTGAGGGCGGCGTGTGAGAGAGGGCGGCGCGTGTGAGAGAGGGCGGCGCGTGTGAGAGAGGGCGGCATGTGTGTGAGGGTGGTGTGTGTGAGGGCGGCGTGTGTGTGAGGGCAGTGTGTGTGTGAGAGCGGCGCGTGTGTGAAGGCCGCACGTGTGAGAGGGCGGTGTGTGTGAGGGCAGTGTGTGACAGGGCGGCGTGTGAGAGGGTGGTGCGTGTGTGAGGTCGGTGTGTGTGTGAGATGGCGGCGTGTGAGATGGCAGCGTGTGTGTGAGAGGGCGGCCCGTGTGTGAGTGGGCGGCGCGTGTGTGAAGGCCGCAAGTGTGAGAGGGCGGCGCGCGAGAGGGTGGCGCGCGTGTGAGAGGGCGGCGCGTGTGTGAGAGGGCGGCGTGCGAGAGGGTGGCGCGCGTGTGAGATGGCGGCGTGTGTGTGAGAGGGCGGCGCGTGTGTGAGTGGGCGGCGCGTGTGTGAAGGCCGCAAGTGTGAGAGGGCGGCGCGCGAGTGGGCGGCGCGCGTGTGAGAGGGCGGCGTGCGTGTGAGGGCGGCGTGTGTGAAGGGGCGGCGTAGCCTCGTTCGAGGCTGGCTCGGTGCAGGGGAGCATCTAGAGCAGTTGGAAAGTGGATGTTAAAATATTTTCACATGGCTTGAAAAAATCATTTCTTTTTCAGAATAAATTTTTAAATATACATGATATTTAATTTTGCCTAAACGTGGTTTGTATAAACGCCCTCAGCCCCAGCTTTCACCAGCAGATGGGTCGTCTTTCAGTGTGCTGGAATTCTGAGGAGGGAATGTGTATTTAGGGGAATTTGAAAGCAAATCAGAGGCAGGAGTCATCCCAGGCCATGGGTTTCACCGTTTCTCCTCCTGCGCCTGGTGGGAGGTGCGGGAGAGGCCTGGGAGGGACGCTTTGGCTTGGCCTGGCTGCTGTGTTCTCAGTCGGCCTGTGGCCTCGCTTCCAGGCTCCGGGGCTGCTTTCATCTGCTCAAGATGCTCAGAGGGCGCTGCTCTCCTGCGCTCCCACCTTGCCAAGACCAGGTGTGTGTGGACACACGGCAGTACTGCCCGTGTGCAGCTGCTGCTGGGCTCGCATCGCCTGGGTCTTTGGGATACTTTAAGTATCCGTTTAAACAATCGTAGAGGAGCCCACCGGTGCTGCTGCATTCTGGCCACACTTGTATTTATTTATTCAACTAAGAGGTAATGACTGGGTCCCGTGAGGACACATCTGTAGTGCCCGGGGGTGCCAGGCCTTGGCAGGCAGCAGGAGTGTGGGGAAAGGAAGCCGTGCCAGGCTGCTCAGGTGCCTTTCCTGTCAGCTTTCCTACAGGGCCCGGGAGATTTTCAGTAAGTTTCTGTGCAGCAAAGCCACCACCCCGGTCAACATCGACAGCCAGGCCCAGCTAGCAGACGATGTCCTCCGTGCACCTCACCCGGATATGTTCAAGGAGCAGCAGCTCCAGGTAACCCCAGGCCATGGGAGCTTGTGGGGGGTCCAGGCTAGGGCTCGGGGTATAGGGTCCACCTTCAAAGAACATGTGCTATCAGGCAGGCCGGTGGATTGAGAGCATCACAGACACAGGTGGAGAAACACAGACAGAAAGTGGAGCTTTCAGTAGGGCCGTGAAATAAGTCCTGAACCACTGTGTGCCTGTCTGCAATGCGCTGACTGTTCATACTGGCTCATGTTTCAATGCATGTGCATCTGTGTGGAGTCACACCTGCATGAGTGATGGCACATCTGCATTTGAAGTTTTGCATTGTAGGACATTGCTGTGGTGGTGTGCGTTAGGCCCCATGCTATTCGAGACATGCCTTTGCATGTCACTGCAGCATGTGGGTCACATTCACAGACGCATAGGTTGACATTTTCAAAGCAGTCTGCTATTAGATTTCTAGTCACTTTTGGTTTTAATCTTATTTAACAAAAGTTATCTGGAGTCTGCTCGTGCTGATGGCTTCTGTAAGTTGTCAGAATTCACTAATTTTAAGAGTGATAAAGGCTGGTTTGTTATGAGAAAGAAGACTCAGATATAGAGGCACACTGGAAATAACTCTTAAGTACTCTTGGGGCTGGCGGGGGAAAATGGACTGAAATGATGTCCTTTCAGGATGGCCAGTGGTTGCCTACAGGTCGCCAAGCAGCCGTGCGCCTGAGGCCGCATGTCCAGGTCCCTCCTGTGACTGTCCCGCCTTACATCCCCTCCCCAGATCTTCAATCTCATGAAGTTTGATAGCTACACTCGCTTTCTGAAGTCCCCACTGTACCAGGAATGCATCTTGGCGGAAGTGGAGGGCCGTGCGCTCCCGGACTCCCAGCAGGTCCCCAGCAGCCCGGCTTCCAAGCACAGCCTCGGTTCAGACCAGTCCAGTGTGTCCACGCCAAAAAAGGTGACCTCCCTGAGGCTGACCTCACGCCCCTGTGGGTTGTATGTCATCAGCTGAGAGCTGTTCTGTGGGAATTAAAAAGAGGCCCTGTCGGCTTCTTCACCAGTGGTGGGTGATGCTCCATGCTGGAAAGTTCCAGCTGCTGTTTCTGGAGTCCTGTCAGGGCCACACTATGACCTATAGAAGTGATACCATCCCATAGAGTGCTTGTGTTTACAGCTCAGTATTGCCTCCTTTGCACTTAATGTAATAGTAAAATAACTTCACATGGTTTTAACCAAGGTTTCCATTTGATGACAGTTAAGTGGAAAATCAAAATCCGGCCGATCCCTGAACGAAGAAATGGGAGATGAGGATAGTGAGAAGAAGCGGAAAGGCGCGTTTTTCTCGTGGTCACGGACCAGGAGCACCGGGAGGTCCCAGAAGAAGAGGGAGCACGGGGACCATGCAGACGGTTTGTGGGGTGGCTCTTGGGCTGTGGTGTCCAGGCCAGGCAGCCGTGTCCCCGTTCTGGCACTGCTCTGGGGGTTGGTGATGACCTTGGGCCATGTGTGCAGTAAGAGACCCTGTGGGTGGGTCAAAGAAGCTTCTCTGAATGAATAAGGAATGCCACTGTGTCTGGGGGACACGACCTGTCAGCTAGCCAGAGGGCAGCAGGGCTGCTCCAGAATCTTCCAGAGAAAAGGGCTCAATATGTTCCAGCCCACGCCTACCTCAGGCCTCCCCCACACAGTGGCGGCTGAACATCTGTGTCCTCTCCTGCTTTTCACTACAAAAGTAATAGGTGCTTTTGGTAGAAAATTTAGAAAATACAATCAAGTAAAAGTAGGAACACACAAATGTGCTGTTGGGCATCTCGCCCAGTGGCAGCTTGGTTCTCTGCTGGGGCTTTTTCCTAGGTAGGTGTCAGTGTCCATGTGCCTTTTCCATGTGTGTGGTTTTTACAATGTGGTAGCGTCGTTGAAGTAGTGAGCATTTTCCATGTGTGTGGATTTTAGATTGTGGTAGCGTAGTTGAAGTTGTGAGCATTTTCCAAGTTAAGATTGGTATTGGATATCGGGGGCTGCCCATTCTGGATGCTCTGTCCCTTTTTTCTCTTGTGCACGTCTGAGACTTCCTGTAGCAAAAGTTAGGCAGAGAGACGGCTCCCAGGGCGCCAGGGGGTGGGGCTGCAGGGTCTTTGGTGGCTCCTGGCCGAGCTCCAGATACCAGCTGGGTGGTGTTGGCAGGCGGCAGGGCAGAGGGCCTGGAGATGCCCATGCTGAATGCTGGCGAAGATGAGGCTGTTCTGTACCAGGTGCTGAAAAGCACAAAGGGGAGAGCTGGAAAGATTTTCTTCTCTAGAGATTTTTGGGAAAGGTATTAATTTTCAGGAATGAGTGTCCTGCCTGATAGAGGACTGGCACTAAGCCTGTGGTCTCCTAGTTTAAATCAGGCAGTGAGGTGATTGCGCTAGCACCAGCTGGCATGGCCCTGTTGGAGGCAGGTGAGCAGGGTGCTCTGTGCTCTGCCGTTGCGGCTCCTGTGTGTGCCCTGCAGTGCCAAGCATTTGTGCATGGCTGCCCCCGCCTGCAGAGGGGAGCTTTGTTCCTGG
Source organism: Rhinopithecus bieti (assembly GCF_001698545.2). Lineage (NCBI taxonomy): Eukaryota > Metazoa > Chordata > Mammalia > Primates > Cercopithecidae > Rhinopithecus > Rhinopithecus bieti. Next base: position 281,131 of record NW_016825829.1, on the reverse strand, counting down.
GGCACGGAAGGAGGTGCTGGTGAGGGCTTGATGTGGGCAGCCCTGAACTCCTGGCCATGCTGTGAGGTGCTCTTCTCCAAGCAAAGGCAGCTGAGAGTTGTAGAGCTCACCTTTGTAGGAGGCCACCTGGGAGATGGACACTATGGCATTAGCTGGGGCCAGGTTTCCTGAGTACCTGGGAGATGGAAGTGTTTGCTTCAGACAGTCCATCCGCTCGTGCCCACCCCCACACCTGGCAGATCTGCAAAGGGCTTTTAAAACCTTGATAGAGCCGGGCGTGGGAGCTCACGCCTGTGATCCCAGCACTTTGGGAGGAGGACGAGGCAGGCGGATTGCCTGAGCTCAGGAGTTGGTGACCAGCCTGGGCAACATGGTAAGGCTCTACTAAAAATACAAAAAAAAAAAAAAAAGGCGGGGGGGCCAGGCATGGTGGCTCATGCCTGTAATCCCAGCACTTTGGGAGGCTGAGGTGGGCAGATCAACTGAGGTCAGAAGTTTGAGACCAGCCTGGCCAACATGGTGAAACCCCGACTCTACTAAAATACAAAACTAGCCAGATGTGATGGTGCATGCCTGTAATCCCAGCTACTCAGGAGGCTGAGGCAGGAGAATTACTTGAACCCAGGAAGTGGAGGTTGCAGTGAACTGAGATTGTTCCATTGCACTTCAGCCTGGACAACAGAGCGAGACTCCGTCTCAAAAGAAGGAAAAAAAATTAGCTGGGTGTGGTGGTGGGCACTTTTAGTCCCAGTTACTCAGGAGGCTGAGGCATGAGAATCACTTGAACCTGGGAGGCGGAGGTTGCAGTGAGCCGAGAACTACACTCCAGTTTGGGTGACAGAGCAAGACTGTCTCAAAAAACAAATAAATAAAACCAAACCTTGATAGCAGTGGGGCACGGTGGCTCATGCCTTT
>NW_016825829.1:246994-280155 GCF_001698545.2 Rhinopithecus bieti | reverse complement strand
AAAAAAAAAAAGGCGGGGGGGCCAGGCATGGTGGCTCATGCCTGTAATCCCAGCACTTTGGGAGGCTGAGGTGGGCAGATCAACTGAGGTCAGAAGTTTGAGACCAGCCTGGCCAACATGGTGAAACCCCGACTCTACTAAAAATACAAAAACTAGCCAGATGTGATGGTGCATGCCTGTAATCCCAGCTACTCAGGAGGCTGAGGCAGGAGAATTACTTGAACCCAGGAAGTGGAGGTTGCAGTGAACTGAGATTGTTCCATTGCACTTCAGCCTGGACAACAGAGCGAGACTCCGTCTCAAAAGAAGGAAAAAAAATTAGCTGGGTGTGGTGGTGGGCACTTTTAGTCCCAGTTACTCAGGAGGCTGAGGCATGAGAATCACTTGAACCTGGGAGGCGGAGGTTGCAGTGAGCCGAGAACTACACTCCAGTTTGGGTGACAGAGCAAGACTGTCTCAAAAAACAAATAAATAAAACCAAACCTTGATAGCAGTGGGGCACGGTGGCTCATGCCTTTAAATCCCAGTGCTTTGGCCGGGGGCAAGGTGTGAGGATCATTTGAGCCTAGGAATTCAACACCAGCCTGGGCAACATAGCAAGACACTCATCTCTACAAATAAAAATACACATTAGCCAAGTGTGGTGGCGCACCTGTAGTCCTAGCTGTTGGGGGGACTGAGGTGGGAAGAAAATTGCTTGGGTCCTGGAGTTGGAGGCTGCCGTGAGCTATGATGGTGCCACTGCACCCCAGCCTGGGGGACACAACGACACTCTGTCTCTGAAAAACACAAAGCAAACCAAAAAAATAAAACCCGAACTGCAGGCACTCCCAGAACTAACACATTCTGATCTTGGCCCAGGATATGGCCTGGGCATCTGTTCCTGTGGAAGGTGGCTGCAGTCTGGAGGCCAGTGGGTCTGGGAGCTGCCTTCCCCTCTCCCCTTAGGTCCCAGAGCCCATGCACAGCAGCGTGGTTTGGGAGCAGGTGCTGTTTGAAAAGTCCTTTCTGTGTCAGAATTTTCATGATTTGTAGATTAGCCTAAGAATATAGTTAGTTGAGGTGGGTGACAATTGACACTTCATTATGGTTCACGTCAGGACGTCAGAGAAAAAGGATGGGGACTGAGTGGGACTGGAGGCCGCATCCACCTGAGAGCGCAGGCTGTTGCCACAGCGGGGGGGTTCCAGTTAGGCCCAGAAACTACATTTGGGGATGAAAGCTCCAGATGGAGTGGAGGAAAGGCCCTGGCCGGGACGTACACCTGGGTCCGTGCTGTGGAACTGCATGTACTGACGTGACTTATTGGGCACCTGCCATGAGCCAAGCATGTTTTGGAGCCAGGATGTGGCGGTGGACAGGGCAGAGAGTGGCGTCTCCGCTTCGTGGTGGGTAGAGCCGCACTGGTCCCTGACTGGCTTCCAGGGTTAGGAAGACACATGTGACTTGTCTCCACCGAGCGAGGCGAGGCGGTGCCTTGTGGGGAGGGCTTCCTGGCGTCTGCCCTACGTGCTGTGTGTCTGTCTGCTCAGCCTAAAGGGGACAGAGGGTTGGGAGATGGGACCAAATAAATAGGGTTTTGATTGACGTGAGTCACTGTGTTTCCCCCGTCAAGACCCCCTGCATGCCAATGGAGGCCTGTGTCGCCGAGAGTCCCAGGGCTCTGTGTCCTCTGCAGGGAGCCTGGACCTGGTGAGTCACTGTCTCCCCTTATCCCACAGGCCTCAGGCTCAGGGCTGTCCCCACCAGCTGACTGGTGACACCTCTGCCCCACAGAAACCTGCGTTTACAAAACCCAGCGTTCACTTTGCAAAGCTGGGGGACGAGGCTCGGGTGCCGGCCCAGGCATAGTGGCAAAGTGCAGGGTGGCCCAAGGCCCCAGCCTCATGGTCCCCCAGCCTAGGGCTCCTGAGAGGGCACGAAAAACTATTAGTTATACGAGGGAGGGAACTCATTAAAGTATCTTTGGATTTATTTCTTGAGTCGTTTTGTTGTAATTTAGTTTTTGTGAACTCCCACTAAGAATCAACAGAAGGCGTCGAGAGCAGGCGCTCCCTGTCTCACCGCGTGAGCGTCACATGCACTCCCGCACTGCAGTGTTTGCCCCTCTGCCTGCGGGCCGCTTGTCTCCCGCACCCTCTCACGCCTGCTCACTGTTTGGCTGGTGCTCTTCCTGGCCCCAGTTTCCAGCAGATGAGGGAGATGAGCGGGCGCAGGCAGGACTCGTGAGCTCATTAGATGTTGTTTGATAGGAATTTTGGAAAACCTCACTGGTTGCCAGCATCCTAGTCATTTGAAATTTTCAGGCAGGAATGAATGTAGAATATGATTTCTTCTTCAGTTGTTCCAAATAACACTGAAAGCTGTAAGGATTTACCAGGTGTCAGTTAGCTCCTGCTGCCTAATACCTCCCCACCCCCAAACTCAGAGACTGAAAACAATTACTGTTGTGCTGGGTCTCTGGGTCAGTTTGGTGGTTCTGCCCATTCTGGCCAGCCTTGCCTGTGTGTTTCTGGTTACCTGGCACAGGAGCCAGCTGGCTGGTCCCAGAGGCCCTCAGTTACATGACTGGCCCTTGCTGGCCCTTGGCTGGAGCAGGAGCACTGACAGGACCCTTCGTTTGCCTCACCCAGCAGGCCAGTTCACCCCATCCCACAGCTGTCTCAGGGACCCCAACACTGAGCAGAGGAGGACGGCCTCTGGAGGCCCAGGCTTGGAGCCGCTCCTTCTGCCGACTGAGGTCTGGGCTGGGGCTGACTCCACCTCTTCATGAGAGGAGCCACAAAGCCATATTACGAGGGGCACGGAGACAGGGAAGGGGATGGTTGGGCCATTTTGTGCAGCCAGCCTACCACTGTACAAACTAGTTTCCTGAAATAATGCTCAGGGAAAAGAGACTTCAGACTACCAAAAGGCAGTGATGATGAAGTAACAGTCCAGGCGAGGTTTACATTGGAACGATGTGCTGGGGGAGCTGTGTATAGAGAGGATAGCGTGCTGGAACCCAGAGCCCCAGGAGGGAGGGGTCCTCACAGGGCAGCTTCAGTGGGCCCCACAGGACCACCCTGCTTCTGGGTGGAGAAGCCCAGATGTGCCTTCTGAGCAGAGCCGCATCAGGGCCCATGCTGTCCTGAGCACGATGGCCAGTGAGGCCCAGAGCTGAGAGAATGATGACTGCTCTCCCGTGTTAATTCACAAAACCCAACACCTCAGGCAGTGTGGACTGAGCCTGAGATGTGTGTACCTGGGGAGCTGCAGTTAGGACAGTGGCAGGGCACCAGCCTCTCCAGCACGTGAGGCCTGGGCCAGCTGGGCTGCTCTGGGAGATGCCCCGCACCCCTGTGATGCTGGTGCCCGCTTGACTGCTTGTCTCCCCACTCCCCAGTCGGAGGCCTGCAGGACTTTGGCACCCGAGAAGGACAAGGCCACCAAGCACTGCTGCATTCACCTCCCGGATGGGACATCCTGCGTGGTGGCTGTCAAGGCGGGCTTCTCCATCAAAGACATCTTGTCTGGACTTTGTGAGCGGCATGGCATCAATGGGGCGGCCGCAGACCTCTTCCTGGTGGGCGGGGACAAGGTACTGGGCCCGCCTGACCCTCGTGCTGCCCTCAGGCCATGGCCTACCTGCTCCCTGCCCCCTAGCTTTGTCAGAGTCCTCAGGCTCTCCCCTCTTGCGCTCCTCATTTCAACAGTGCCTGGAGTGGAGGCCAGATTATCTGAACTACTTGGCTGGGAGCACTTTGCATGCGGGTGCTAGGTTGGTGTGGAAAGAGTGATCGCTTTCTTTGGATGGCTATTTCTGAAGCTGCTCTTTTGCTCTGCACAGCTGTGCACCTGGGGCACATTGTTCTGCCTTTCGGGGGTGCCTCTGTGCCCACGTTGATTCTGGTCTCTTTGTTCCTCAGCCTTTGGTGCTGCACCAAGACAGTAGCATCTTGGAGTCAAGGGACCTGCGCCTAGAAAAGCGCACCTTGTTTCGGTAAGAGGAAGATCACTGTCATTCGCCTGAGGCTCCCAGAGCCAACCCCATGTGCCCACCACTTGCTGGTCTCTGCACTTAGTGGGTAGCCTGTGGATGCTCCATGCTGGGCTACGATGGGGTGTCAGTGGGGTTGGTGGGGGATGGAGGCCCACATGAGGCAGCACCCCTGCAAGCCCAGGGGTGAGAGGGGCCCTCTCCTCCCTGCCCCGTGAACAAGGACTGCCCTGGCCTGGTGAGCACAGCCCCCTAAGATGCTGAGAGGGAGGGGCAGGAGTGCTTTCTGCAGGACACTGCTGTCCCCGGAGGAGGAGGCCACAGCCCTTGCTTGGCCTGACTTTTCCCATGTGGAGGAAAGCACTTTCTGATCAGCTGGGGCTGAACTGGTGCGGGGCACACCGAGGCCTTGAGGGCGGCCTGGGGCTGTGCTGTAGTTCTGCTCGTGAACTGATCTCCTAATGAGAGCTGACATGAGTTTGTAGTGAATTTTTCCATCCCCCACCAGGCTGGATCTTGTTCCGATTAACCGGTCAGTGGGACTCAAGGCCAAGCCCACCAAGCCCGTCACGGAGGTGCTGCGGCCCGTCGTGGCCAAGTATGGCCTGGACCTCAGTGGCCTGCTGGTGAGGCTGGTGAGTGTTGCATGGGGCCCGGGCGTCGTCACCACGGGAACTGTTCCCTTTGGCAGCCTCTGTGTTGTTCACTGAAGAGGGCACACCAAGAAGCAGTGTCTTCCCCCGATGTGGTTGTCCCCCTTGGAGGAAAGGAAACAGCCTCTGCCGTCCCCAGTTCTCATTCTCTTCAGTGGGAGCCATCATGGTTTATTTGTACCTTGGTCATTCCAAAAAGAATTGATATTTGAGATGTGGTTTTGCTCCAGGGAGGCCAAAATGAGAAACAAACCAACCAGCCCCGGAATATCCCCGTATCCCCCGCTGTTGGCAAATGTGATCAGATAAGAGAGTGCGGATGGCCCTGCCCCCACAGCACCTGCTGGGCCTGGGCCGGGGCATTGTGCTGATGCCCCCAGGGCATGGTCACATGGAAATGTCCTGATTCTCACCTGCACTTTGGAGATGGAAGAACTCAGCTGGCACTTCCAGACTGCACCATTATGATGTGAATGGGATTAAGAAAGAAAACACTGCCTGGGGTGGTGACAGCAGGCACTGGGCAGGCCATGCGAGACAGGGAGAGCTGGGCCCCACTGAGTGTGCTCCAGAGCGTGGGGGTTTAGGGGCACAGCGTCCGCCTAGTCTTCTTTCCTTGTCAACTTTATTGGAGCAATGATTTCAAGTATTTTCAGGATTTAAATTTTCCCGGAAACTACACTCAAAATTATTCAAGGACTTTGAAGTGAACAAGAAGAACCTATTAAATTATTTACAGACACCACCTCTGAGGGTAACCAGAAACCTCTTTCCTGCACTGCAGGCTCCATCCTGGAGTCCAGAAATCTGCTGGTCGGAGGCAGACCTGGCCTGGCTCCCAGGTGTGCCCCTTTGGCCGACTCTGTGGAGATGCAAAGCAATTACTTAGCCCCTGTGTGTTGCAGTTTCCCTGACTGTAAAATGGAGTTGGTCGTGGCAGTGTGCTCTTGGCATGGTTTGGGGGCGCCAGGGTGGAAGGGCTGGCTGCAGTCAGGCTGGTTCTCTGTGAGCTGTGGCCCTTGGCTGCCGAGGGCGCCAGGCCAGGCAGGGTTTGGGCTGTGTGGGCTATGGAGGATTTGTGTGGAATGGGTTGTTTGGGATGTGGCTTTTTCTCAGATGCTTTCTGCTGACCTCTCCAGTGAATTCTGTGGCCCCCCTGTGCCCACGAATGTGGTAGAGAAGGCGGGACCTGGGGCAGCTCCTCTGCTTCCCCCCGCAAGGCCCACCACGCCTGCCCAGCGGACTGGCCCCTTCAGGAGCTTAGAGCCTCTCCCGCCTGGCATTGGATGGCTGTCGTTCCCCTGACTGACAGATTGTGAATGCTAAACACGTTCAGATGTCTTTTCTTAACAGTGATTATGGCAGGTGAAGAGTCAGATTCTCTGCCAGAGGAGAACTCTGATGCAGACAAGAACTCCAGCCCTGTGGCTAGTGGCATTTCATTTCAACCTCAGACCTGGTCCTAAAGTTGTCTGTCTTTGCTTCCTTGTTTACAAAGGAGAACAACTGCTCTCAGTATTCCCCTCATAGCAGTTTCCAGGGTCAGTATTTCACTATAGCAGCCTCCGAGGGTCAGTGTTCCCTTCGTAGCAGTGTCCGAGGGTCAGTGAGTGGGTTCTTAGGGAGGCCACCATTGAGGTTGTGAGCAATGTGGAGACTTACACGGGCTTCACTTCCTATTTCCAAGTATTTTACATGCATTTTATAGCATTAGATGTGTGGGTGAAGGTGCTTCCAGTGTTGACACGTTGCCCTGCCCCTGGGCCTTGGAGGGCCCGGTGTGGGAGGCACTGCCCACGCAGTTCCTCAGGGCACTCCTTACCCATGTCAGGAGCCCGGCTCAGCCCTAGCACGTGTGCCTCAGTCAGGCAGGCCTCACCTTAGGGCCATCTCCTGCATGATTCCATCAAGCCTAGGACAGTCGCGCAGTCGGGTGGGATCACACACATCTGTTCCCTGAAGTTCCAATCTGGGTAAATTATTCAGTGCCCATCTCTGCCCTAGAGTGGAGAGAAGGAGCCCCTGGACCTTGGCGCCCCTATATCGAGTCTGGACGGACAGCGGGTTGTCTTGGAGGAGAAGGATCCTTCCAGAGGAAAGGGTGAGTAGGGCCAGCGCAGCGGATGGGGAGAGGGTGAGTGGGTCCAGTGCATGGGAGGGTGCTATGGAGCCGCTGCAGGGGAGGGGGCAGGCGGGGCCGGTGCAAAGAAGAGGGTGAGTGAGGCCAGCACAGGGGAGGGGCAGATGGGGCTTGCACAGAAGTGGGGGGGTGGCCTGCGCAGGGTAGAGGGTGAGTGGGGCCAGCGCAGGGGGGACTGTGGGGTTGGCATAGAGGAGACAGCGGGGCTGGTGCAGGGGAGGGGGCTGTGAGGTTGGCATAGGGGAGAGGGCGAGCAGGGCCAGTGCAGCGGGGGCTGTGGGGTTGGCATAGGGGAGAGGGTGAGCGGGGCCGGTGCAGGGGAATGGGTAAGTGGGGCTTGCGCAGGAGAGAGGGCAGGTGGGGCTGTCCCAGGGGAGGGGGAGGCTTTTGAGTCAGTACACAAAAGGGAAATGGTCTGGGTCGCTTGGTCCCTCCTTGGTACCCTGATCTGGCGCCCTTCCCTCCGGGCACAAAACAGGAAGCCAGGGCAGTAGACAGCTGTGCTCTGCCCAGCAAAGTGGAGGCTGCAGGCTCAGTCATTTGGGCTGGTTCTGCAGTTCCTTGTGTGCAGGGAATCAGGTGGTTGACAGAGCTCTTTTCCATGTGTTCCTTGGTCATGACAGTCCTGCCCTGGGGAAGCTGGGGTCCGGCCAGCAGCCTTCAGAGATGAGCTCGTCTCCCGGCCCCCACCTCATCCTGACGCGCAGGAGCTGGCCCTCCTTAGAGCCCTGGTTGAGAACCGTGTGTGAGGACGGTTGCTCAGACCCAGGAGGGTGGGTCCTGTTTGTAGCTGTCCCCAAGGACAGGCAGAGGCGTGGCCTTAGCGCCTGCAGGTGCAGCTGCCATAAGGAGGTGTGTCTCTTGGGAAGAGCTTTCTGGAAACCCACCTGCAGACATTCTAGGTAGAGAGCTCACTTTGTGAGGAACCACTTCAGGTGACATTGGGCTGCCCCTCTGCTTTTCAGGTTGTTGGCCCTGATGATGTCATGCAGGGCATACGTGGCTCCCTTGTCCCCACCCAGGGAGACCTGGGCCATGGGTCCTAGTCAGAAGCAAGCACTGAGGTCATTAGCCCTGGAGCTCCAACCCTTCTCTCCCCAGCTCCTCACAGAGCAGAGACCCTTCCCCTAGCCCACCCTTTGCTCTAGGGAAAGCCTTGCCCCGGACCCTGACACCCAGGCAGGTGGGGCAGGCACAGCATGTGTAACCAGCAGGGCGGCCAGCAGCTTTGCCCCAGCTGACCCCCTGTGCCCAGGGCCTGTGGGGCCTCGGAGCCTGTTTATGTACAGGCAAGGCCTGTGGTGAGCTTGGTGCTCAGCACTTTTGTAGGGTTGTGTGCGGGGCAGGAGCGCGACTCCTCCAGTCCACATCCTGGGTCAGAGAAATGGCTAAGACCGTTAGTGCGGCCAGACAGGCCAGCCTGTGGCCCTGACAATGGGGCAAACGGCTGTATTGAAAATATGTCACAGATGGTGCAGTGGTTCACGCCTGTAATCCCAGCACTTTGGGAGGCTGAGTCAGGCAGATCACCTGAGGTCAGGAGTTCGAAACCAGCCTGGCCAGCATGGTGAAACCTCGTCTTTACTAAAAATGCAAAAATTAGCTGGGCGTGGTGGCGCATGCCTGTAGTCCCAGCTACATGGGAGGCTGAGGCAGGAGAATTGCTTGAACCCGGGAGGTGGAGGTTGCAGTGAGCCGAGATCACGCCACTGCACTCCAGCCTGGGTGACAGAGTGAGACTATCTCAAAAAAAGAAAAGAAAGAAAAATAAAATATGTCGTAAATATAAGACTCTGACTTTCTAAAGAATATTTATGCCAAGTAGTGTATGAAATGAGCTTTTCAATTTCAACATCACTCCTCCAGCAAGTCCTAGCAAGTCCCTAGTTAGATGTACAGAGCCCCGCTGTGCGCATGGAGGACAGGTCCCCTCTCCTGTCCCGTGGGGCCTCCCCTCCGGGCTGTCCATGGTGAATAAGGGCAGCAGATGCCTGTGGCTTCTCTACAGCTTTGCTATCGGAGACAGTAGGAGCAGGTTGTCTACGAAACATTCAGATGGATTTGCGAGTCCCTGAAATCATAAAGCTTTCTTATGTTTAGCATCCACAGATAAACAGAAAGGTGTGCCAGTCAAACAGAACATAGCTGTAAATTCCAGCTCCAGAAACCACTCGGCTACGGTAATTCCCCGCCCTGGCCCACCCTGTGCCCCGCTCCTCTCGCTGTGGCCCCACCTGCTCTGCGCAGTGCCCTGGCGCTTTCCTCACCGCCTGCTTATCACGTGTGTCTCCCCACGCTCCTTGGTGGGGTCTCTCTGGTCCCTGCCGATGCCCAGCTCCCTCTTACCTGCCAAGGACTGGCTTTTTTCTGAGGTGGGAGTGGTTGTGCCTTAAATGCTATTCTTGTTTGTAATCTTTATCATTGCAATGGTTTTTCTGCAATGCATGTAAATTCTGTATCAATGCAATCTATTTCATGAGCCTTCTAATCTCTAACTAATGAATGATAAATTGTCGTGTATTGAAATGAAAGTAGAACTTTGACTTTCCTTCTAATGCAGGGAGAGGAAAGAACACTAGGCAAGTCTAATTCTATTAAAATAAAAGGAGAAAATGGAAAAAATGCTAGGGATCCCCGGCTTTCAAAGAGAGAAGAATCTATTGCAAAGATTGGGAAAAAAAAATATCAGAAAATTAATTTGGACGAAGCAGAGGGTATGTGAACTTTTAAAACTTCCACGTTTTAGTAAATGCACAGTTAGTTTCCAGTATAGTCCGTAGATCTGCTCTGAGCTGTCAGCATCTGGGTGACTGCAGTCCGTCCCTGTGGCCTGGAAGACATGTTTCTCCTGGGGGCAGTCTGTGGGCTGTTGGGATCACTTCACCAAAACCCCAGTTTTGAGACTGAGTGCCAGGCCTCCTAGGGCGTCAGGGGCAGCCGATGTGAGCAGCACTGTCTGCCCTGAGATGCCTGAGGCCCCTGCAGGCTCTGCCTCCCTCTCACCCCGGCTCTTCCCTATGGCCCCACCACTGGCTTGTGCTGGGGTCCCCAGCGTGGCTGGAGGCACAGTTAGCATTAGAGAGTCCACCCCAGGTGGAGCTGGGCGCCCAGGTTAGGGGAGGTGGAGCACCCTGGCCTGGAAGGGCCGTGGGCTTGCTGAGCTCTGTTGGCCACGGGGATCAGTGAGGAAGGTCAGCCTGCACACCGCCGGCCTCCAGGAGAGGCGACAGGCACACTGGCAGACTGAGATGGAGAGATGAGTCCTTTCTTGAAGCTGCTTTTTCTCCAGAAGTTATAACAAAGAGAAGCATTGAAAACAGAATCAAAACCAACAGCGGTCACTGTGACCTGAATTTTCATCCAGGGCGGACTTGCCAGTCCACTTGGCTTGTCACAGCTTTGTCACAGCTGGCTGTGGAGTCCAACCTCACAGTAAAACTGTAAAACACACCTCCAGCCTTTGTCGGCCACCAAACACAAATCACACACCCTCTTTGAAGCTTGTATGTTTCTGAGAACCAGTGAAATCAGAGATTTTAGATCCCTTGTAGTTGTTAAAAACTCAGAGTGTAATTCCAGTGCTAGAGAAAGCCCAGTTTAGATACCATCTACCTCGGTGGCCTTGGGGCCTGCTATACTAGAAAACCCAGCCCAGGTAAGAGAAGGAGAGTTCTGGAGGAGCCAGTGAAGAAGCTGGAGGCACCTGCGGCCTCCGCAGTGGGTGGGCTGTGGGGCACCTGTCCTGGCCCCTCGCGGCTGTGGAGCTTTGGCGGGGAGCGGGAGAGCACATGTTGCCCCCTCTACCCTAGGCTTGGGAGGACCACCCTCTGCGCAGAGGCACTGACCCTGAGAGGCAGGCGTGGATTTGAGGGTGCCCCTTCCCAGACCACCCGTCTCAGAGCCTTCCTCTCCTCCCCCTCCTTGGGTTCACCCTGCTCCCAACTTTGAGGACTGCAGCTGCAGCTGGGACTCAGGGGGGTGCCTCAGATGCTGACCAACCAGAGAAGGGGCCAGTCCTCAGAGGGCCCCAAGGGTTAAATTGAAAGCCCAGGCCATAGAGTCCCACAGTATCCCACTCAGACGGCATCAGCGCATAACCGTGTTGAGTCCAGTGTCTCGTTTGTTCAACTCACACAGCGTGGTTTTCAGGGAGTACACAGCGTTTTCAGACTCCTGAAGACAGAGTGTGCTAGAAGCCCCAGGGCTCTCCCTTTTGCTGTCTGTGGGAAGATAGTGTGGACGGAAAAGGGCTCTTGTTGACCCACAGCCAATAGGGCGTAAGGACAGCCCAGGATGAGAGCTTTCTAGAATGTTCTGCTGTGATGGGCATTAATATGAAACTCTCTAAAACATGGTCACTCTGGGTTTTCTTCCAATAGAGTTTTTTGAGCTTATTTCCAAAGCTCAGAGCAACAGAGCAGATGACCAACGTGGGCTGCTAAGGAAGGAAGACCTGGTGTTGCCAGAGTTCCTCCGTTTACCTCCTGGTTCCACAGAACTCACCCTCCCCACTGCAGCTGCCGTGGTCAAGGGCTTTAGCAAGAGAAGCGCCACAGGCAACGGCCGGGAGAGTGCCTCCCCGCCCAGCGAGCAGTGGGAGCCAGCCCAGGAGAGCAGCGACAGCCCGTCCACCAGCCCGGGCTCAGTCCCCAGCCCCCCTGGGCCTCCCGGGACGACCCCCCCCGGGCAGAAGTCTCCCAGCGGGTCCTTCTGCACTCCCCAGTCTCCCGTCTCCCTCGCGCAGGAGGGCACCACGCAGATCTGGAAGAGGCAGTCTCGGGAAGTGGAGGCCGGGGGCATCCAAACGGTGGAGGATGAGCACGTGGCCGAGCTGACCCTGATGGGGGAGGGGGACATCAGCAGCCCCAACAGCACCTTGCTGCCGCCGCCCTCCGCCCCCCAGGACGTGCCAGGACCTTCCAGACCAGGTACCTCCAGGTTCTGATCCCTCTACCTTGGCCCCGTCAGCATGGTCTGCTCAGCTTCCAGTCAGAAGGACAGCGGGACCCCGGCTACCACTGTTTGCTGGTGGTCTCTGTGGCCCTCCTCACCTGCTGATTGGGGGCTTTCTTGGCCCTCTTGGAAAGGGGGAGCTCGTGTGGCTGCAGGCCAGTGTCTGTCAGGATGGTCCCCCCGAGGTGCTCCAGGCAGGCATCCTGGTGTCCTGAGAGGCTCTTGCAGGAATGATGCGTGGCGGTGCCTGCAGCCGGGTCTGGGAACACCCTGGGCGAGGCCTGGGGGTTTCTGAAAATAGAGGCATTCCTTTCCAAATCTAGACAGCTACCATTTTTAGTGTTTCTGTCTCAAGACTGGAAAGCAGTAGCATTTGTCTTGAGTGAGGAAGTGAAGCCCTCTGTGTTCATAGCAGGAGAGGGCTCCGAGACACAGGCCCGTCCTCAGAAGAGCCTTCAGAGTGCAGCTCGGACCCACCGGCACCCCAGTAGCGGGTGGTGTGGGTGCTCCGGAGTGGAGGTGCCATCAGCAGGGCTCCCTGACTGCGGGTGTCACAGGCATTTCTCAGAGGAAGCAGGGGATTCAGTGGGTGTGAAGTGAACAGGATGGCCTGGCAGGCAGCAGGGATATTGCCATGAGCCACAAATACCAGAAACGGAGGCGAGGCTCCCAGCAGCCAGCAGGGAAAGCTGTTTCCAGGGGTGTGAGGGCCGTGGCCTCTGTGGCCTGTGTGGCCATTCCCTGGAGAGAGGAGCTGCTCAGGGCGTGTCATGGAGCGTGCTCGGGGGTGTGTGGACACCTCTGCTGTGGTTTGCTGCTGGGGGCGAACGGAGAGCCTCTCCGTCCTGCCCCCGGTCCGGGATGCTGATGGCAGTGAGAGGCACGCCACAGGGTTTGGTCTTGTCAGACCTGTAGCCTGGACCTCGCCGGGGGACCAGGGTGTCACGTCTGTAGATCTGTACATATCTGGCCCTTTGGAGGCCACATGTGGTGTGGGAGGGGCTCCCTGGCCCCTTTACCAGCCAGGACATGCCTGGATGAGAAAGCCTGAGGTGCCCAGTGTTCCCATCGGTGCCACTCTGCAGCCTCCGCCCCTGGCCTGAGTCCCCTCCACCCGTCTCAGTGGACACCCGTGTGGCTCTCACCTGCGTTTTGAGTCTGTTCTTCCAGGAGTAATAAATTCTGGACATCATCACTGGACTGGCTTACAACTTTTCTTTCTCATTTGAAACTTTGTTTTCACTTCAGAAAATAATAAAAGTATCTTAATCCAGGGGAAATATTACACATTTTTAGGAGATTAAGTGGATTTACCTTAATCTACTGGCTTTTAAAAATATACCATCCACTGAACAAAACTCTTGAGCGCCTGGTGTGCTCCCAACAGCACAGCCATGCAGCAGGATGGCAGAAGGGATGGTGGCCCTGTGGGTGGGTGCTGAGATGAGCTGGCCCGCTGGCCCTCGGGCTGCAGTCCTGCACCCACACCCCGGCCACGCGGCCCTGGGACTGTGGCTGGCTCTGCGCACATGTGTGGCATGTGTAGGGCTGCCTGGGAGGGCCAGACAGACCCACGTTGGGGGTTAGTTCTTCTGCCTGCCAAGGGCCATTAGCACGGAGGTGGTTTACAGTGCAGGCCCAGCCGAGCACCCCAGCTGACGGTTTATAGTACAGGGCCCAGACTGGACGTCCCTGACACATTTGTGGCAGGAGGGTGGCTGGTACCGGCCTTGGGAGGAGCAGGTCCCCTGCACTCTGGTGGCTGCCCCTGACTGCCACTGGACAGAACTGGTTCCCTGCCCTGCTGGCTCCTCAGCCCCTGGGCAGGTGGGTACCCTGGACCCTTGGCTCTTGGGCTCTGTCCTAGGAGGAGACCCAGTGGGAGAAGGAGGTGGGAGTGACTTTGGCCATAGGTCCTAGGTCTGTGTCTTCCACATGCCTGTCCCTGGCGACACAGGACAACTGCTGAGGACCTGCCCAGTCTTTCTGGCGATGCTGGCTCTGGCCTGCTGGGGAGCCTTGGGACGGAAACTGCTCTGTGCAGCTTGCTTTCTGGAACCCCTGCTCTAATGGGATTCTCTGTATTGGAGAGTTCGCCCGCCCATGGCGGCAAAGGAAACAGGCTGTGAACACCATGGCGGCCTGATGGAACCTCTTTCACGTCTGTGGCCCGGGACGAGCCTGGACTGAGTGCTGAGCCGTCCATTGTCAGAGTTTAGGAGCTTGGGGGTCGTCGAGGGCCAAGCTCTCCGACGCTGACAGTTGCTGTGGGATGCTTCCTCACAATGTGGTAGCCGCCTTGGACCCAGCGTCCACAGTTGCTGTGGGATGCTCCTACAATGTGGTAGACCGCCTTGACCCAGCGTCCCCCCCCCGGGGTGAGAAACACAACAGGAGGTGCAGCCAAGCCCACAGGCTCCCGCCCTTCCCATTGCCACAGTGGGCAGCATGCCAGCTACGTGTGGAGGCTGCCAGCAATAGCCCTGAGGTATGGGGAGTCTCCACAGAGCTGTGCTGTGCCACCCCACCCTTCCAGCTTCAGTGCCACGCACTGTGCCACCCTGTCCTAGTCCCAGTGCCACGTGCCACACCATCCCATCCTAGCCCCAGCGCCACGTGCCATGCCACCCTGTTCTAGCCTCAGCACCACGTGGTGCTCCACCCCGCCCTTCTAGCCTCAGTATCACGCACCGCACTGCCCCATCCTTCTAGCCCCAGCGCCACACGCCACGCGGCACTCCACCCCATCTGTCTAGTCCCAGCACCATGCACCGAGACCCGTCAGGCCCTGCAGGCTGGCCACTACCCCCATGCATGTCTGGTCCCCAGTGGCATGTGGGTGGGTCTCATTTCCCTTTGGCCACTTGCTGCCAGACCGCCCAGTCTAATGGCCCTGAGTGTTAGCTATCTGACACACACAACAGAGGCTGCAAGTGGGAGAAGTGCCAGGCCCCTCGCAAGGCTCCAGGGCATGCTGACGGGTGTGTGTGTCCACACAGTGCTCTGTGTATGAGTCCGTTCTCCTGCTGCTATGAAGAAATACCCGAGACTGGGTAATTTATAAAGAAAAGAGATTTAATTGACTCACAGTTCCGCATGGCTGGGGAGGCCTCAGGAAACTTACAGTCATGGCTGAAGGCACCTCTTCACAGGGCAGCAGGAGAGAGAATGAGAACCAGCAGGGGAAATGCCAGACGTTTATAAAACCATCAGCTCTTCTGAGATTCGCTCACTATCATGAGAACAGCATGGGGGGAGCCGCCCCCAGGATCCGATTTCCCTCTACCTGGTCCCACCCTTGACACCTGGGGATTATCACAATTCACGGTGAGATTTGGGTGGGGACACGGAGCCAAACCATGTCAGTGTGTCAGGCAGATATGCCCACATGCGTGCACGCCTGGTGTGTGCGCGTGTGGCATGTGTCGGGGTGTGCACCTGCCCTGTGTCTGCATGGCAGGTTTTGTGCGTATCTGTCTTGACACAGAAACCCTCCAAAATGCTCACCTTCCGTTCTCGTGGGGAGGGAGCAAATGTCCCTCCAGCACTGCTGCATCCCGCCTTTAGCAGTCATCTTCTATCCCTGCACCGAAGCAGATGTCTGCGCTTTGTGCTTTCACAAAGGAGAGAGGCATTCCAAAGGTCACGTGCACCCACACCCGAGTTTCCAATGCACAGTGCTCCTTCCGTACGCGCAGTCTTAAAACGGGTTCTCACGGTCGTGTTGGTAATAATTCCCAATGGTCTTCTTAACCAGATCTGCTTGGTTTCCAACAACAAGCCCAGGAGCTGGGTGGTCTCACTGCTGCCCAGCTGGCTGCAAGGCCACAATCAGGGGTCCTGGCCAGGGGCTGGAGGCCAGTGGCTCCTCCCAGCCCCTTTGGTAAGGCTGAGTGCCCAGCCCCATGGCCGGCTGAGCTCCTAGTGCAGACGTCCCAAGAGGACGGACTCCACCTGCCGGCAGAGAGCTGCTAGGCACCGCCTCAGGAGGGGTCCTCACATAACTGTCCTGGGACTGGAGTCCCCTGGGGCAGCTTACTGGGTGGGGGCAGGGGTTACTCAACCTGGAGGCGCCAGTGTCCCCAAGGGACACATTCGGGCCCAGTGGCTGCTCTCAGGGCGCCTGGAGCTCAGCTACCCACCAGGTGTGCGATGCTTGCCTGCTGGGGCTTCTGCAGTGAGGTCACGCCCCTCACCCTGGGGGTGAAAGTACGCCCCGTGGCACGGCCACTGTGTTGTACCTGCTGAGGCCCCGGTGAGTATGCAGCCCCGCCTGGCTCCTGCTCTGTCCAGAGCCACTCCTGTGAGAGAGGCCTCCTCAGCAGCTCCTGTGCCCAGCCCTCCGCAGGAACAGATGCAGCTTAGACCCCCTCACTCTGATGTGGACTGAGAGTGCTGGCTTTCTTGGGGACACAGCCCCAGGAGCCTGCCATTGGTCTCAGGCCTGCAGAGCTGCTGAGGGCATCTGCTAGGTGCCTCTCCAGAGCCTCCTCTCCCCAGAGCACCTCCTGGCTCCTGCCCAGCTCCGTGGTTCCCCAGGGGCTTCCTGAACTGACCAGCGGGCCTGGGCCCTCCTCCACAGCCCCTAGCCCGGTTGTGACACGTGTTCCTCCTGGATCCCACCACAAGCCACCCTAGGTTGCTCCCTCTCCTTCCCTGAAGTGTCTGCCCCACCTGAAGTTCCAGCCAGGTCTTGCAGAGTGGAAGTCTCAGGCCTGCAAGTGACCATGACCTGGCCCACCCTCATGTTCCCTCCAGGACTGGCCACCTGTGCCCGTTTCAGCCGGTACTACTGGAGCTCTGGCCTGCAGCCCCTCCCTGGGGTCTGCCACATGCACTCCTGTGCCCTGAGTCATCCCTACTCCCCTATTCCCCACACACCACGCTATGCACCCTGCTGGGCGCTGTCCACTCCCTCGCCAATGCCCAGCAAATATTTGAGGAGCTCTATCCCAGCCCCAGCCCATCACAGACACAGTCATGATCCTGGCTGGGGACCCACATGAACGGGGGACCTTGGGGGGTCACACTCTGGAACTAGGGTTCTGGGGATACTCTTTCCCATGGCAGCCCATCAGCAGGAGTGCACGGGCCTCGGCAGGAGCCCGTGGGGGGCGCTGTGGTGGGAAAGCTGGGAAGGGAAGGGACCTTGGGAGCCAGAGTAGATTGTGGGGTCCCTGCCTCTGGCTCCCCCTCACTCCCCACTTCCTGCCATGTTCTCAGTGTGAGCCGGCTCAGCCATGCCTGGGTGTCCTTGTGCCCTGCAAGCTTCCAAGGGGCACTGGGGAGGCTTAACAGGAGGTGACTGTGCTTGGCAGCACAGATGATTTGGAGCATGGAGGCAGAGGCTGAGCAAAGTGCCTGGGGGACGGGGTCCCTCTGGGGGCAGGAAGGGCAGTGGGATAGATGCCAGGCCTGGGTCTCAAAGGAGAGCCTGGGAGGGCTCAGGCCATGCCCCTGCTCCCGCTGTGCCTGCTGGGGTTCCTGACTCAGCCTTGAGGACCAGGGTGGGGCAGAAGCCTGACCTCTATGGCCCCAGGCCTAGGCCAGAGCAGCTGGCAGTGGCTGGCACAGAGACATTCATGGACAAGTGTCTGGGAGGCCTGGGGGCAACCGGCAGCCAGTGAGGGGCCCGCCCATGTGGAAAGAGGGGCCTTCCTGCTGTGTCTTGTGGGGTCTCCAGCAGGACCCCCTCCTGGGAAGGCTGGACAGCACAGTCGGAACCCGCAGGACTAGCCAGCTGAGGGCAGGAAGCCGTGGGGCAACAGGGAGGGGAGAGGTTCACAGGTGGCCCAAGCAGCAGGAAACGAGATCCCAGTGTGGCCTCAGGTCTGGATGTTTGGAGATGTGGCACCAGGAGTGAGACCAGGAGGTCAGGCCCCTCTGGAGGCGGTGCAGGCTCTGCTGGGTCCTGTGTTGCCATCCCTGCCAGGGAAACGCTGGGCAAGAAGGTGCTCCCTGGGCAGGCCCTGGCAAGCAGGTGGTGAGGCTGTGCACTGCTCAGGGCTAGGCTAGGTGGCTGAGTCACAGGCCTGGGGCTGGCTGCCCTGCACAGGAGGGCAAGGCTGGGTCCCGTAGGCAGGAAGGGCCTGGCTGTGGCCCCCTCCTTGTGATGTGGATGTCCTTGGTCCGTACAGAGCTGTCCTATCTCCAGAAACAAGTGTTTCTCCCATCCTGAGCACGCTATCTGCCTGGGGCCCACAGGGGCCTGTCCTCCCATCTGTTCATGTGGGACTGGTGGGTAAGAGCTGGGCTTCTGGACACGTGTGGGGTCGCAGGCCCCTTCGGAGCCCGATGAACACTCCAGGCAAATGCCCAAATGCTCATGGGATTGACCGGCGAAGGGGGGCGAACCCCTGCTTCTCCCCACACTTGTTACCTCCCAGCCCTGCAGCCCCGTATTCGGAGCCATGGGGACTTGGAGACAAGAAGGAGATGGGCAGAGCTGTTCCTTTGTCCCCTGGGGGCAAGGCTAGCTCCTAGCCCTGGCAGAACATAGCAGGATACTTGTTGAATGAGCAGAGGCCTGACTGGGAGAAGTTTCTAGTCTCAGCTGCTCCACATGGGCCCCTACGCCTCCAGACGGCATCTCCACCAGGCCTGGCTGAGTAAGACGCACAGGCCCCGCGCAGCTCCCACACGCTGGCTGGGCACCCTGGTGCTGCTGCGTCAAGGCCAGGATGAGGGCCTCTGGGGCCACCGCTGGAACCTGTTCAAGAGGACAGTCTGGGCACGCTCAAGAGGGGAGCCACACCTTCTGCCCGCAGCCAGGACTTGTTCACAGATGCCTCATGGAGGCTGAGTGAGGTGGGGCACACTGGGGTTGAGGACCTTGATGGCCACGGAGCTGCTGGGGCAGCAAGGACCCTGCGGCCTTCTCAGGAACCTCAGAACTGTAGATCGAGGAGGGTCTTCACCTTCCCAGGCCTTCGGTTCACCTGGGGAGGGCAGCAGTTGGTAGCAGGGACCCCCCCGTCCCTGGTTCTCATCGGCCGAGGGCTGCCTCTTCCTGCAGCCTGTCTGCTGTGGGCCCAGGCCTGGTGCCCCTGCCACCCCATAGGCACCTCTGGGCCTCCACTCTGGCATACACGTGACTGTCCCAGGGCCTCAGCCCCAGGCTCACTGGGGAAGGAAGCTCCTGGACCCCTGCCCGGGAGGCACGCTGGGCACGCAGGAACCTGTCCCCGAAGCCCGCTCCTCCGGGTTGGTAATGTCACCCCCACGGTGCAGATGGGGAGGTGGAGTCACTGAGTGGGGAAGGGCTTCCGGGCTCTCCCAGCATGGGGCCTTCACTGCCCCTTCTCAGGCCCTGGGGTCCTGCCATGGAGCTCCGGGCGGCGCGTGAACCAACCTGTTCTGTGCGCACCGTTCACTTTCCTTGGCCCCACCCTTCGTTGGCCCCTGAGGACTCCACCCTGGCTTAGACATGACTCTGTCCTCCAGGGGTCCACGTGGAGGTCACCGGATGTGGCAGGGCAGTGAGGCCCTGGGTAGGGAGGCCTTCCGGGGTGCTGGCAAGGAGATGGCCTGCCCACATTGGGTCTAGAAGCTTCCAAGGCCGGTTCAAGAAGCCGGGATCTCCTGGGACTAGAGTGGGCATTGGAGCCAGAAGTGGAGGCAGAGGCACTGACTAGCCCGGAAGAGGGGTCTCAGCAGGGGGGCCAGGGATGAAGGGGGAGGGGACACGACAGGCAGGCCCAGAGCAGGGTGTGTGCGGTGAAGACGGTGCTGAAGCAGTGAGCCAGGTGGGCGAGCAAGTGGCTAGCCTGGTAGGGTGGGATGGGGCAGCAGACGCAGGGCTCAGGGCCCGTTCCACCAGGCCAAGAGGGTCCAGCCTGTCTGGGACTGCTTCCAACCTAGTGCTCGACCCCCTGGGGGTGGGCCCTGAGGATGGGCCCTGGGCCTGGCGGTGGGCCCTGAGGACAGCACCCAGGAGGAATTGGGGGGCAGTCGGGGTGGGGGCTCCGCCGGGGGCCCAGCTCTGTTCCTGAGCTGCAGTGGGGAAGCAGGATGGTGGGGTTTCTGAGTGGGTCGGCTCCCCCACTTGGTGGCAGGTGTTCTGCCGAGGACTCTGGGAACACCGCACCTGCCCTGGGTGCACCTGCCCCAGCCCAGAGGCCCACAGTGGGAGGCCAGCTGCCTCTGGGATGTTTGGGGTGTTTCAGGAACCCTCCCATGCCCAGTGTCTGTACAGGGGCCTTCGGGGTGGGGGGTGGGTTCCGGGGGCCCAGGGCCGGGTCAGGCAAGTGACAGCTTCTCTTCTCCCTGTGACAGGAAGCGGGACCCACGGCAGCCAAGGCCTCCCGGTCAACAGAATCATCGACGTGGATCTTGTAATTGGCCTGGCGCCCGGGTGGGATGGTGGCATCGCGGGGACACGGGCTGGCCCTGGGAGGTCGCAGGCCGGTGGTGGGCCTCCTACGTCAGACCTCCCTGGCCTGAGCCCTGTCCCAGGTGAGCCCGCAAAGCCCAGGGCCAGCGCACACCATGCCACCTTCGTCTGAGCTGCCCTGGCCTGGCCAACTCTCCCGTGGACATGTCGGGGTGCGGCAGCCCCAGTGGATTCTGTGAGCCTCAGAGGGGCCACCGCAGCCACCAACACCCTCAGGAGCCAGGAGGGCAGGGGGTGACCTCACTGGAGGCACTGGCCCCAGACATTCACCATGCTGGCCCTGGCCCCTGCTGCCCAATAAAGCATTTCTGAGGACCTAAGCGTCGGTCTGGTGCTGGGTGCTGGGGGCACAGACTCATTCTCCGAGCACATCCCCAGGAGGTCGTGCAGGAGACGGAGGGGCCTGAGGAAGAGAAATGCCCCAGGGTCAGGTCAAAGGGGCTTTGAGGAGAGGGACGCTTGACTCCTGGGGCCTGAGGGCCAGGACCAGATGGCAGAGACTGGCTCTCGCCGTCACGTGGGGACCCTAACCCGGCCTTGTTTAGCAGGGTGGTCTGAGGGCCTTTCTGGGGAGGGACCATGTAAACTGCAATTTGACGGCAGAGGAAGTCTAGAAAGAGCCCTGGGCCTGTGCCAAGGCCCTGGGGCTAAAAAGGGTCTGATTACAGAAAGGGAGCCAGGTGTGGCTGCTGGGGAGGCCGGGGCCATGGGGGCTGGGTTGAGCTAGAAGAGGCGGGGCCATCTCCCAGGTTGCCTTGATGGAACCCCTAAAGCCAAATACCCTCAGTACAGGGTTGTCGGTGAGCTCCTCAGAGCATCCTAGAGGCCTGAGAGCACAGCCAGTCCCCTGGGGCTGTTCTAGAAGCTTCCAGGGAGTGGATGCACCCCACTTAGTGGTGCTCTAGGAAGGGGGCTGGGGGAGGGGTTGGAATGGAAGATGAAGCCCAGTACCAGCTGTGTGCATCACCCACCATGGTGCCCACCGTGCCCCCAGGACCCACCATGCCTCCATATCCATTGTGCCCCCAGGACCCACCACGAGCCTGCATCCATCCTGCTCCCAGGGCCCACCACGTCCCCATCTTCACCGTGCCCCCGGGGCCCACCACACCTCCATGTCCACTGTGCCCCCTGGGGCCCACGGTGTCAAGCTGGGTGGTCAGTGGGTGTCCATTTTCTCCCCCTCTGCACAGATGGGCAAATGGAGGGCAGAGAGAGGGGGTTTGGGGTATACAGGGAGGCAGCTTCAGCCCTCGCTGGTCTCCAGGCCACAGTGGTTCACTCACCCCTCCTCTCGCCTCAGCAGCTCTGGGATGCAGCTGTTGACTCGGGGAACCTGCGGGGCCTTGGCGGCTGCTCCAATATTGCAGAAGAGGTTCCTCAGGCAGCTCTGCCCACAGCCCCAAGTCACGAATTCCGTGACTCCAGCTCCATCTCCATCTGGGTGGCGGCGGCATCCTCATCCCGGGCCCCGGGGTGCCTGGCCCAGGGTTGAGCTGTGGCCCGGGTCCGGGCTCAGGCTGCAGGGTCCGAGGAGCCAGGTTTGGAAAGGCTTCTCGGAGGGGACTCCTGGGTCTGTCTGGGAGATGGGGAGGAAGGGACACTGAACATCACCAGGGGCTGCTGGGGGGCCCTGGCCACCCCCAGAGTCAGGATAGGCAGGTGGGGCAGGGTCTTGGGTCATCATTTGCTACACTCAGCCATTGCATGGCCCCTCTCCTCCCTGTGCCTGGCCTTTTGGCCAGCCCTGGGGTCACCGAGAGGAGGCAGCACCGAACCCTCCAGGAACCCCCAGTGCTGCCGTCTGTGGGACAGGGACAATGCCAGCCCCACCGCCACTGTCTGTGCTGTGCTGCGCACAGGGCTGGACACCTGCAAGGCTCAGCACCCGTAGCGGCTCTCATCATGGACAATTCACAGGCAGATGGTGGCCAGCTCAGTGGCCTGCAGGGACTGGGAGCTGTGCCAGACCATCTAGGCCCCAACCTATCTGCATTATCCTGGAAGACTTCCTGGAGGAGGCTTCTAAGCTGAGGCCCAAGGACCATGTCAGGTCCAGGACTAGGACCAGTGCAGGCCAAGACCAGAGTGGGACAGCTGGGCTTCCAGGTAGGGTCAAAGAGAGGTGGGCAGCAGGTGTGGGGCCAGGGGACTCAGGGAATTCCTCTCCGGCTGGGCCCGCCCAATGTGGGAGGCAGCCAGGGTTAATCATTTCCACGAAGCCTTGACCCCACCTGCCCTGGCCACTCTGCTCCCGCCTCCCGCTGCCTTCAGGCCAGCTCAGGAGCCATGGGGCGCTGGGCCTGGGTCTCCAGCCCCTGTCCCTCACTGGGGCTGGGCCCCTTCCTCCTCCTCCTCCTCCTGCTGCTGCCGTGGGGGTCCCAGCCCCAGCCTGGCGGGGTGAGCACTGACCTTGTCGCAGTGCGACCAGAGGTTCCCTGTGGCTACTCAGCGTCCTTGGGAGGAGGCCAGAGGGAGGGTCACTGCCGAGCATCGGGGTTTGAGGGGCGGGGGGCCAAGCATCGGGGTTTGAGGGGCGGGGGGCCGAGCAGGGTGCTCAGGTTGAAAGCTGGCCCTCACGGGGCAGGTGGGTGCTAGGCTGGCCTGGAAGCTGGGGTCTGGGCTCACGGAGCCCTGCCTAGGGACTGTCATCCCTGTGCGGCCTGGCCTGGGCCCCTATGGGTCTGGGGACTGCCCCCTCTCTCTGGGTCTCTGTTGGGTCTGGATGCATGAGGTTGAGGGAACCTCCGAGGGCGTCCTAGCTGCTCCCATCACCGAGAACTGACGTCAGGGTTTAAGCCTGGTGGGTAGCAGTGCCTGGGCCTGGGCAGTGACCCTGAGCAGGTGTTCAGTAGGGGCCCAGGGTGGGGAAGGTGTCAGGGCCTGACTGAGGCCTCAGGAATGTCGTGTGTCTTCCTGGAACCTGCTCCGAGATCTGGGAGCCCCAGTATGGAAAGAGGCTCAGGGCTGTGACCTCCTGCCCGGCAGGACCTGAGTGTAAGGGTCCGTCCCACACTGACACCCTTTCTCCTCCTCCTAGAACCGTACGGAGTCCCCAGAACCTAATGCCACAGCAACCCCTGCGATCCCCACTATCCTGGTGACCTCTGAGACCCCAACAACAAGTGCTCCAGAGGCAGAGGGACCCCAACGTGGGGGGCTCCCGCCCCCGCTCAGGGCAGTTCCCTCGAGCAGCAGCCCCCAGGCCCAAGGTGGGTCAGGTGGGCCCGGGAGGAGGTGTCGTGCTTCACCTTAGGGCTGGGTGGGAGGAGCGTGACTTCGGCTGGAGGTCCTGAGGGGCTCGGGTGCCCCTTGAGGGAGCCCTGACCCTGCCACCTGCTCCCCACAGCACTCACCGAGGACGGGAGGCCCTGCAGGTTCCCCTTCCGCTATGGGGGCCGCATGCTGCACACCTGCACTTCGGAGGGCAGCGCCCACAGGAAGTGGTGGGTCCAGGCGGCCGGAGCACCCGAGCTGGGGTCACCAGCTGGCCCCACGCTGCCTACTTTTCTGGGAGCTGGGCACACAGTAGGCCCTCACCACGCAGCAGGCGGACCCAGTGAACCCAGACCCTCCAGGGTGGTGGGGTGGTGTGGGGGCCCTCTGCCTGGGACCTCCACGCACACAGGTGTCGCCCCCAGGTGTGCCACAACTCACAACTATGACCGGGACAGGGCCTGGGGCTACTGTGTGGAGGCCACCCCACCTCTGGGGGGCCCAGGTGGGTGCTGGGTCGGGGAGCCTGGGGTGGGCGGGGGGGCTGGGCCCGGCCAGGGAGGCCGAAGGGAGGACGGGGCAGATCCGGGCAGGGGCCCTGGCTGGAGGGGAGGAGAACAGGAGCTCCGGGGTTAACCCCGGTGGGTGCCACTTAGGGCCAGAGCCTCTCCCAGGCGGGACCTGCGTCTCGCGGTGGCTGCGCGGCCATCACTGGAGCCAAGGCACCGCCTGGTGGTGAGGCCAGGCCCTGCAGCCACACAGATATGCCCTGGGCAGAGGACAGGTGGGCAGGGTCTGTGTGGTGCAGCGCCAGCCACCCTGCTCACATGGGTCCCGGGACACATGGGAGGGGGCTGCTGCCTGACAGTGTGGGTGTCGGGCTTCCAAGACACCACATGCACCAGCTGGTCAATTACCCCAGGGTGCTGAGTGGGGCGGGACGCCTGGGAGAAGTGGAGGTCTGTGCCCTCCCAGGGACCTGTGCCCCGAGGGGCGTAGAGAGGGCCCTTTTGCATCTCAGAGCCCCTCACCGGCGGCCTGATGGAGGCCCTTGCAACGCAGGGGATGTCCACAGAGGGAGCCCTGAGGCTCCCCAGCCCGCCCCTCACGGCCCCTCCCGCATGTCCTCAGCTGCCGTGGATCCCTGTGCCTCCGCCCCTGCTCAATGGAGGCTCCTGCTCAATACCGCAGGACTCCCAGTCTACCCACTGCAGCTGCCCCCGGCCTTCACCGGCAAAGACTAGCGGCACGGGTGAGCTGGGCCTCGGAGGTCCACAGGGTCCGGGGCCAGTGGCTGCCTGAGTGCAGGGCAGGTGGGCCCCTGCATGGGAGACAGCGGGTGGCCAGGGGTGTGAGGAGCGACTGTGCACCCCTCAGAGAAAGTGCTTCGACAGACGCGCTACGAGTACCTGGAGGGGGGGCCGACCGCTGGGCCGCGTGTGGCGCCAGGGCCACGTGGACAGTGGCGAGTGCTTGGGGGGGCCGGCCCGGTGCGAAGGCACCGACATACAGGTGCGCCATGGGGTGGAGCCATGCCACTGACACCCCTGATGGGTGTGCCTGTCCCCAGCCCGAGTGGGAAGGAATGGCCTGAGGTCACCCCAGAAATGAGGGAGCCAAGGGGTGGACCCCAGCCCCGACTCCCACTGCGTGGCCCTGCGCCAGCCTTCTTGACCCTGCCCCAGCTTGCCCTGAGCAGGCCCTTGCCTGAACGCACCTGCACACCTGATTGGTGGCCACTGGGACCACCCTGTGTGCCTGGCCCACCCCCAGGCTTCACCGGGCGGCTCTGGCACATCGGTGAGTGCATCAGCCCCCCCCTGGGTTGCCTTGGGGGGCAGTGGCTGGTGACCCCCCAGTGGGGCTGGCCTCACTGCCCCTTCTGCCCCGCAGTGCCTGATGAGCGCTGCTTCTTGGGGAATGGCACTGGGTACCGCGGCGCGGCCAGCACCTCAGCCTCGGGCCTCAGCTGCCTGGCCTGGAACTCCGATCTGCTCTACCAGGAGCTGCACGTGGACTCGGTGGATGCCGCAGCCCTGCTGGGCCTGGGCCCCCACGCCTACTGCCGGTCAGCACCACACCACGCCAGGCCGCCACACACAGGGCAGGCAGGGTTTGTCCTGGGGAGAGGCTCCCTGGCTGCCTAGGACCCAGGCGGGGCCAGCTCCATCCAGACAGGCCCCGGTACCTCTGCTTGGGAGGCTGCCCAAGGGAGGGCTGTGCTCTTCCCACTGCTCCAGGCATGGGAAGCCGCCCTGCTGGGGGCTCTGATGCCCCCTCCCCATGCCCTCTTGGCGGGCAGTGTGACTCCCTGCCAGCCCCCGCTCGTGCACCACAGGAATCCGGACAATGATGAGAGGCCCTGGTGCTACGTGGTGAAGGACAGCGCGCTCTCCTGGGAGTACTGCCGCCTGGAGGCCTGTGGTGCGCGGCTGGCGGGGGATGCTGCCTCGGGCCCCACCGAGGTCACAGCAGTTTTCCCCGTGACCCTCCTAGCCCCTCCCCACTCCTGGCTACTGCACCTCTGACAGATGGGGAAACTGAAGCGCACAGGAAGGCTGGTCTGAGGTCATGCAGTGGGTCGGTACTGGGGTCACAGTGGGGAAGCAGAGCCCGCTGCAGGGGACTGGTCACCAGGCGACTGCCTCGGGGTGGCACCTGCCCAGCCTGCACCATGCCCAGGATGGCCCCAGAGGCCTCTCAGGGAGGTGCAGGAAGAACAGTGTGCAGGCTCCCCACAAGCACCCCTGGCATCAGACCCTGGGCGGGCAGCCCCCCGGAGGCCATCTCCTTCCTGCCCTGGGGAGAGGCCCCCCGGCTCCCTAGGACCCAGGCGGGGCCGGCCCGGGGCTCTCATATGGGGAGTCTCTGACCGTGCTGGGGCTGGCTGTGGGGTCCCAGGCTGCTGAGGCGATCACAAAGGCCTCCGTGTGTCCAGCCACTCTGGCCCTCACAGAGCCTCGGGATTGGGCATCAAACCCCATTCTACAGATTTGGAAACTGAGGGCAGAGGTGGGCGGGCGCCAGGGCCTGAGCAGCATGGACAGGGGGTCCAGCCATGGCCCTCCGCAGCGCCTCCTGCCAGGTAGGGCCGGTGTGTGGAAGGGGGCTGGCCCTGCAAACCCCAGGGGTGTGACCTGGTGCCCTTTGCTCCCAGAATCCCTCACCAGAGTCCAACTGGCACCGGATATCCTGGCAACCCTGCCTGAGCCAGCCTCCCTGGGACGCCAGTCCTGCGGCAGGCGGCATAAGAAGAGGACGTTCCTGCGGCCACGCATCATTGGCGGCTCCTCCTCGCTGCCCGGCTCACACCCCTGGCTGGCCGCCATCTACATCGGGGACAGCTTCTGCGCTGGGAGCCTGGTCCACACCTGCTGGGTGGTGTCGGCCGCCCACTGCTTCTCCCACAGGTGCACCTCATCTGGGCCCCCGTCACCTGCCCTGAGGCCCCACACGCCATCCAGCATCACCACGCGCCTGTCCCCACCGCTTTCGGACCCCCTCCCAGCGCCTCCGCTGACTCCTTGCGGGGTCCCCGGTCACCCCCTCTGACCCCTCTGGGACTGGGGGCTCAGCCCTGAGCTGGGCATGCACGGAGACTCCAGAAACCCTGTCCCTATCAAGGGAGCCCAGGGGTCAGGGCGTTTCCACAGAGGAGGGTGCGGTGGGCAAGGTCCTGTCCTCCCTGCAGGCACCGCCCCTCCCAGAGTCCTGGCTCTCAGAGGGGAGCCAGGGAAAGCAGTGACAATGCCTCAGAGCCCTAGGAGCCCAAGCACAGCCAGGGAAACCAAGGCGCAGCCCACTCAGCCAGCTCCCCTCAGTGGGGGCACACAGCCACCCAGGCCCACACTCTTGGAGGCCTCAAGTGGGGAGACCCTGAGATGGAGCAGCCTGGGTCAGACGCCCTTCCACCTTCGATGGGCACCCCGGTAATGAGGGGCAGGGGTCTGGCCAGCCGACAGTCTGGTGACCTTTCAAGGACCACAGCTCCCAGGGTGGGGCCCTGCGTGGCCCTGCAGGCGGCTCCTGGGCCTGCAAATGGGGCCAGAACCCTCCTCAGTGTGGAGAAATGGGGTTCCCCACACGGAGCCCAGGGCAGGAGGCTGAGGCAGGGTGGAGCGACCTCCACACGGCAGATGGGAGCCCGGCTGACCCAGGGGCCTAGGCTCTGTGCCCAGCAGGAGTGAGGCCTGCATCTGGAGACCCCACAATGTGGATGGAAGCTGGGGCAGGGCCCTAGCAGGCCAGGTCTCCACCTACTCGGGTCCGGCCTTGCAGCCGACCCTGCCTTGGCCTGCCCTGAGACTCCCCCCAGGGCTTGTGACCAGTGTTGTCAGGAGGGATGGCACTGCGCTTCAGCTCCCATGCCCGGATCTGGGGGTGACTGGCCATAGCCCCTGCTTGGTGACCCCTGTCTCCCCAGTATCAACAGCCCACACCCAGGCACCTGCTCAGACCTCTTCCCGGGACCAAGACCCCACACCATTGGCCTCTGTGGGCCGGGTGGGGGGTGGGGAGAGGTGACCCTGGTGGCCAGGGGAGGGCTGGTCCATGCACCCGCCAGCCTCCCTTGCACAGCCCCCCCAGGGAAAGCGTCTCAGTGGTGCTGGGCCAGCACTTCTTCAACCGCACGACGGACGTGACGCAGACCTTCGGCATCGAGAAGTACATCCCATACACTCTGTACTCGGTATTCAACCCCAGCGACCACGACCTCGGTGAGCTCCAGGGCATCATGGCTGCACTCTGGGAAGGTGGGCCCTGTGCCCCCCAGGCCAGGCCCGGACAGGGGCAGGAGCTGGGCAGACATGTGGTGTGGGGAAGCTGGGGCAGGGCAGGGAGGACAGGGCACCTCTCCCTTCTGGATCTCCCAGGCTGCCCCATGGGACCCACTAGCTGCCCTCCTCCATCACGCGCCCCGAAAGTCTCCCGTTCAGCCCGCACACCACAGGCTGACCCTGGCCACTCTCCCGATCAGTCCTGATCCGGCTGAAGAAGAAAGGGGACCGCTGTGCCACACGCTCACAGTTCGTGCAGCCCATCTGCCTGCCCGAGCCCGGCAGCACCTTCCCTGCCGGACACAAGTGCCAGATTGCAGGCTGGGGCCACTTGGACGAGAGTGAGTTGGGAGGGGGCACCCAGCGCCCCGCCAGGGTGGACAGTGGCCAGCCACGGTGTGCATGTCATGCTGAGGGCATTATGTCCCACAGACGTGAGCGGCTACTCCAGCTCCCTGCGGGAGGCCCTGGTCCCCCTGGTCGCCGACCACAAGTGCAGCAACCCTGACGTCTATGGCGCCGACATCAGCCCCAACATGCTATGTGCCGGCTACTTCGACTGCAAGTCCGACGCCTGCCAGGTGAGCTGCTGCCCACCCCACCAGGACCTGACTGCTGGGGCTCAGCTGGTCCTGAGTCTCCGAGATGCTTGCCCCTGGGGAGCCCAGAGCCCGGCGGCACCCCAATCTGGCAGGGCCAGCCAGGGACCTCTGGGCAGGGAGCACACTCACGGTCGGTGGCCAGCACCCCAGGGTCACCCAGACCCCTGTCGGAAGGGCGTCCTCCTCACACAGAAGGGGAGACCCCGGCTCTGAGAGGGGCCTGGGGTCCCACAGAGCCCGGACAGATCCCGGCCGTGCAGCCCAAGGCAGTGCTGTCCATGTGACACCAGGCACCAAAAGCCCCTTTGCTCCGAATTCTCTCAAGCCAGCTCTTTAACCTTCAATAACCCCAACAGCCCAACCACGTCCTGGGCTCTGCAGGGCTGTGCGCTCAGGCAGTACGGCAACGCTGGCATGCAACAGCTCTTTCATGCCCCATTTTATAGCTGGGAAGACTGAGCCCCAGGCAGTCAATTCACTCTTCCAAGGCCATAAAGCCCACAAGCGGTAGAGTGGGTGGGGCTTGTCACTGGACCTGGCTAGGGGAAGTCAGGATGGCTTCCTGGAGGAGGGGGTATTTGCACTGGTCCTGAGGGATGCGTAGGAGTTTGCCAGGGAGTGAAGAAGTCATTTCAGGAGGTGCTGGGACACAGGGTGGCTGTGTGGTCCACACAGGGTACGTGCTGGTGGGGAGAGGGGGACTGTGGCTTCAGGAAGGGGAATAACGTGGTTGGAGGCCGTGGCCCAGCCAGTGCTGCCCCCGGGGAATGAGACGCCTTTTCACGAGGTTCAGGAGAGTGGGTCAGCTCCCTTGCTCAGAAACGCCTTTGTCCTCTGTCCCCGAGCTGCCACTCGGTGGAGCATGGGGGGGTCCTTGAACCAGGCCCCTGGGAGGGTGGCTCTGACCAGCATCTCTGCCTAGGGGGACTCAGGGGGACCCCTGGCCTGCGAGAAGAACGGCGTGGCCTACCTCTACGGCATCATCAGCTGGGGCGACGGCTGCGGGCGGCTCCACAAGCCGGGGGTCTACACCCGCGTGGCCAACTATGTGGACTGGATCAACGACCGGATACGGCCTCCCAGGCGGCTTGTGGCTCCCTCCTGACCCTCCAGCGGGACACCCTGGTTCCCGCCGTTCCCTGCCTTGCTGACAATAAAGATATTTCCAACAACCCAGCCCACGCTGCCTGGCCCCTGCCTGCGGCCCCACCTTCCCCTCCAGGCCATGACTGGGGCCCAGNCAGGGAAAGCGTCTCAGTGGTGCTGGGCCAGCACTTCTTCAACCGCACGACGGACGTGACGCAGACCTTCGGCATCGAGAAGTACATCCCATACACTCTGTACTCGGTATTCAACCCCAGCGACCACGACCTCGGTGAGCTCCAGGGCATCATGGCTGCACTCTGGGAAGGTGGGCCCTGTGCCCCCCAGGCCAGGCCCGGACAGGGGCAGGAGCTGGGCAGACATGTGGTGTGGGGAAGCTGGGGCAGGGCAGGGAGGACAGGGCACCTCTCCCTTCTGGATCTCCCAGGCTGCCCCATGGGACCCACTAGCTGCCCTCCTCCATCACGCGCCCCGAAAGTCTCCCGTTCAGCCCGCACACCACAGGCTGACCCTGGCCACTCTCCCGATCAGTCCTGATCCGGCTGAAGAAGAAAGGGGACCGCTGTGCCACACGCTCACAGTTCGTGCAGCCCATCTGCCTGCCCGAGCCCGGCAGCACCTTCCCTGCCGGACACAAGTGCCAGATTGCAGGCTGGGGCCACTTGGACGAGAGTGAGTTGGGAGGGGGCACCCAGCGCCCCGCCAGGGTGGACAGTGGCCAGCCACGGTGTGCATGTCATGCTGAGGGCATTATGTCCCACAGACGTGAGCGGCTACTCCAGCTCCCTGCGGGAGGCCCTGGTCCCCCTGGTCGCCGACCACAAGTGCAGCAACCCTGACGTCTATGGCGCCGACATCAGCCCCAACATGCTATGTGCCGGCTACTTCGACTGCAAGTCCGACGCCTGCCAGGTGAGCTGCTGCCCACCCCACCAGGACCTGACTGCTGGGGCTCAGCTGGTCCTGAGTCTCCGAGATGCTTGCCCCTGGGGAGCCCAGAGCCCGGCGGCACCCCAATCTGGCAGGGCCAGCCAGGGACCTCTGGGCAGGGAGCACACTCACGGTCGGTGGCCAGCACCCCAGGGTCACCCAGACCCCTGTCGGAAGGGCGTCCTCCTCACACAGAAGGGGAGACCCCGGCTCTGAGAGGGGCCTGGGGTCCCACAGAGCCCGGACAGATCCCGGCCGTGCAGCCCAAGGCAGTGCTGTCCATGTGACACCAGGCACCAAAAGCCCCTTTGCTCCGAATTCTCTCAAGCCAGCTCTTTAACCTTCAATAACCCCAACAGCCCAACCACGTCCTGGGCTCTGCAGGGCTGTGCGCTCAGGCAGTACGGCAACGCTGGCATGCAACAGCTCTTTCATGCCCCATTTTATAGCTGGGAAGACTGAGCCCCAGGCAGTCAATTCACTCTTCCAAGGCCATAAAGCCCACAAGCGGTAGAGTGGGTGGGGCTTGTCACTGGACCTGGCTAGGGGAAGTCAGGATGGCTTCCTGGAGGAGGGGTATTTGCACTGGTCCTGAGGGATGCGTAGGAGTTTGCCAGGGAGTGAAGAAGTCATTTCAGGAGGTGCTGGGACACAGGGTGGCTGTGTGGTCCACACAGGGTACGTGCTGGTGGGGAGAGGGGACTGTGGCTTCAGGAAGGGGAATAACGTGGTTGGAGGCCGTGGCCCAGCCAGTGCTGCCCCGGGGAATGAGACGCCTTTTCACGAGGTTCAGGAGAGTGGGTCAGCTCCCTTGCTCAGAAACGCCTTTGTCCTCTGTCCCCGAGCTGCCACTCGGTGGAGCATGGGGGGGTCCTTGAACCAGGCCCCTGGGAGGGTGGCTCTGACCAGCATCTCTGCCTAGGGGACTCAGGGGACCCCTGGCCTGCGAGAAGAACGGCGTGGCCTACCTCTACGGCATCATCAGCTGGGGCGACGGCTGCGGGCGGCTCCACAAGCCGGGGTCTACACCCGCGTGGCCAACTATGTGGACTGGATCAACGACCGGATACGGCCTCCCAGGCGGCTTGTGGCTCCCTCCTGACCCTCCAGCGGGACACCCTGGTTCCCGCCGTTCCCTGCCTTGCTGACAATAAAGATATTTCCAACAACCCAGCCCACGCTGCCTGGCCCCTGCCTGCGGCCCCACCTTCCCCTCCAGGCCATGACTGGGGCCCAGGTCTATGCGGCAGGCCTCAGGCTGCCGTCCTGGAGCCCACACAGTCCTCAGTGGAGATGGAGCCTGTGGCCCCACAGGGGGATCTGGCCCCACAGCCCAGAGAGTTGTCAGAGGATCAGGTCTGGGCTTCTCCAGGCCCCGGCAGAGTCCAGCCCCCTCCCAGGCCAGCCCCAGGCCGGGGCTCAGCACCTGGGTTGTCCCAGGGCAAGAAGCGGAAACCAAGTCCAGGTCCCCAGGCCGGGAACACCTGCAGGCCGCCACCTCCCTTCCAGATGGCAGCCCGCCTGGCAGAGCCTCTGCTGCACTTCCCGGGAGGGAGGAGGCTGCAGGCTGCCTCTGAGTGGGCTGAGGGAGGGAGGGGCCGACGTGCCAGATGGGCCCAGTTAGAGAATCACTGCTGGGCTGTCAGAGGCCGTGCCCTCCCTCCAGCCAGGGAGGACAGGAGACAGGAGGAGGTGAGGCCAGAGGGCAGAGAGCGCGGGAGTGTGGTGGGTCGGGGGCAGGCCTCCTCCCTGCTCCGAAGCCCCCAAGACCTTCCCTCCTGGACCCCACCTCCTTCCTGGAGTCCTGGTCTCAGGGAGGCCATGGTTTGCATTACAGCTGCTCCTTTTGTCAGGAGCCCTTCCCTAGCAGATTGGCACCGCCCTGGGCTGCACAGGAGGCTGGGAGGGCAGGAAATGGGGCATCCGGGCTACACAGTTACTGCCCCAAGCAAAGCCAGGTTCTGAGCAAAGAGGGAAGAGAGACACAGCCAGGCCCTTCTCCCCACGGCCCCTGCTGCCATGCATGGGCCTCAGAGCCTTCGAGCTCACGGAGCAAACCCGCCACTAAAGACCCCTGACCCAGACACAGTGTTGGTGGCAGCCTGGACAGCGGCTGGGGGACTGAGGCTGGTGCCCGTGCCCCAGGATCCTGAGAGTGGAGCCGCTCCTCCTCCTGAGAGTGGGGGCCTCCAGCAGCCGGTTCTGGGGCTCTGAACCTCATGGCTTCAGCCCCACCTCACCTGCATCCGATGTGAGCCGTCCCTGATCCTTCATCTGTGAGCGGTGAGCGTTTTCCCATGATTCTTCGGCCTCTGTTGAGATAAAGGTCCACATTTTCCCTTTGGCTCCACTAACATGATGACTTCCATGATAGGTTTCCTTCCTTCCTTCCTTCCTTTCTCCCTCCCTCCCTC
>NW_016825829.1:240890-246171 GCF_001698545.2 Rhinopithecus bieti | reverse complement strand
TTTTTTGACAGGGTCTCACTCTGCCACCCAGCCTGGAGTGTAGTGGCGCGATCTCGGCTCACTGCAACCTCTGCCTCCTAGGCTCAAGCAATTCTTCTGCCTCATCCTTCCGAGTGGCTGGGATTACAGGCACCTGCCACCACGCCCAGCTAATTTTTGTATTTTTAGTAGAGATGGGGTTTCACCATGTTGCCCAGACTGGTCTTGAACTCCTGACTTCAAATGATCCACCCGACTCGGCCTCCCAAAGTGCTATGATTACAGGCGTGAGCCACTGCGCCCGGCACATGATAGATTTTCTAACTCAGGTTGGCCTTGCATTCCTGGAGTGAATGGTATTGAGCTGGAGTGCGAGCTGGGGTCTTCCCTTTGCCCCTCCCACTTGTGCCCTGCTTGTTCCCCTTGTGCTCTGCCTGGGGAGGCTGACCTGTGTGGTCTGCAGTGGGCTGTGCATACTGTTGTTTCTTGTTGGGCTATTGGGAGCTTCAGCAGGAGATCGGGGCAGGAAAGAGAGACTAGGCATGTATTTTCCTGGCTCCCTTTCTTTGGGGTCACCTCTGTGTTTCAGGTGGAATTATGTCCTTCTAAAATTCATTTGATGGCTGGGCACAGTGGCTCACACCTGTCATCCCAGCACTTTGGGAGGCCCAGGTGGGAATTCAAGACCAGCCTGGGCAACATGACAAAACCCAGTCTCTACAAAAAAATTAGCCAGGCATGGTGGCACGCACCTGTAGTCTCAGCTACTCAGGAGGCTGAAGGGGAAGGATCACCTGAGCACAGGAGGTGGAGGTTGCTGTGAGCCGTGATCACGCCACTGTGCTCCAGCCTGGGTACAGAGCAGGATCCTGTTTTAATAAATTAATTAATTCAGATGTTGAAGTCCTAACCCCTAGTAGCCCAGCATGGGACTGTATTTGGAGACAGAATGTTTAAAAAGGAAGTCAAGTTCAAATTAGGTCATTAGGATGGGCACTAACTCAACATGACTGGTGTCCTAATAAGAGGAGGAAATTTGGACTGTCCACCCAAAATAGTCGAAAGGGTCAGAATCCAGTTTAAAAGAGCATATGCAGGCACGAAGCTGAAAATAGCCACTCGGGGCACACAGACTCCAGAGGATTAGGGCCAGTGCCCCAAAGCCAAAAAGTTAAGGTCTTGCTCATATAGGCAGAAAAGAAACCAATTTAACAGGGTTATAGTGTTTCCCACGCAAGGCTGGTTTATGAGTCACAGCAGTTTGAATAATCACAGCTTCTTTTCCTTTTCCACTTTGAAAGAGTATATCGAACGCTCTGTCTTAGACCAGGTGGTGGCCATGAGGTCTCTGTGTAAGAGAAGTCAGAGGGGAGCAAATCTACAGTGAACAGTGAAGACAACATGAAGAGGGAAGGGGTCTTCCCTGGTGCCCTAGAGTCGTCTATAACATTTTACAAAACAATGGCGGTAAAGAAAAGGCTAATCTATAAATCAGAGGAGCAAAGGTCACAGCTACCTGTCGTATGCAACTCAGGCCCTATACTCATGTTCCTTGAAAACGCAAAATAATTTAAAGTTCCAACAGCTTTGGTTTTGAATGGCTTCTTTTTACAGGACACAGACGTGTACAGTAGGAAGGTGATGGGAGAGTCCCGGGGAAAAGATGGCCGTCCATAAACCAGGGCCAGAGGCTTGGAGCAGGTGTTCCCTTCCGGCCTCCAAGGGAGCCAAGCCTACTGCCACCTGGGTTTTGGACTTCTGGCTTCCAGAACTGCAAGGTGATAAGCTTCTCTTGTCGAAGGCCCCCAGTCTGTGGTAGTTTATTATGGTCCCCGTAGCAAACAAATACCCTCAGGTTGGCTGCATCCTGGGACTGAAGGTCAGCGCTACTCTGAAGATGTAAATGACCTTCTCCTTCTGAGGCTCCAGGGTCCACTCCCGCCATTGCCAGGATTCTAGAACTGGTGTGGCCCCTCCACCTTAACCAAGCCCAGGCTTCCA
Organism: Rhinopithecus bieti; assembly: GCF_001698545.2. Lineage (NCBI taxonomy): Eukaryota > Metazoa > Chordata > Mammalia > Primates > Cercopithecidae > Rhinopithecus > Rhinopithecus bieti. The sequence goes on along the minus strand of NW_016825829.1, from coordinate 244,191 downwards.
AGTTTCTGACTGTGATTGTCCACATTTTGACCACAGCTTTGTATATAAAAACACTCCTTGAACTGTTCCACCACCATGTGTACCCACCTATTGGTACCCTGACTGATACGTGCTATATTGGTTTTTAAAAACTTTTTAAAATTTATGTTTTATTTAGGATTTTGCATGTATGTTTATGAGATTGGCTTGTAATTTTCCTTTCCTATATTCTCCGAATGACTGTTATCAAGGTTATCCCAGCCTCATAAAATAAGTTCTTCTTTTATCAAAATTCACTGGAAAATTCTGTATATAGTTGGAAGGATCTATCCTTTGAAAGTTAAATGGAATTCACCCATAAAATTACGTGTCTTGGTTTTCTCTTTACAGGATTATATTTAACTACTGATTCGATGTCTTTAATAGTTATGAGACTAGTTTTATTTCTTTTTGAGCCAGTGACAGGAGGTTATACTTTTATAAATTTATCTGTCAGCCGGGTGTGGGGGCTCATGCCTGTAATCTCAGCACTTTGGGAGGCTGAGGCAGGTGGATCACAAGGTTAGGAGTTCGAGACCAGCCTGGCCAACATGGTGAAACCCCATCTCTACTAAAATACAAAAATTAGCTGGGCATGGTGGCAGGTGTCTGTAATCCCAGCTACCTGGGAGGCTGAGGCAGGAGAATCACTTGAACCTGGGAGGTGAAGGTTGCAGTGAGCTGAGATCCTGCCACTGCACTCCAGCCTGGGCAACAGAGCGAGACTCTGTCTCATAGAAAAAGAAAATAATTCATCTGTCTAATTTTTTATATTCATTGACATAAAGTTGTTCCTAGTTGTGATGGTTAATAGTAAGTGTCAACTTGACTGGGTTGAAGGATGTAAATTATTGTTTCTGAGTGTCTCTGGGTATTTCTGGGTGTTGCCAGAAGAGATTAACAGTTGAATCAGTGGACTGGGAGAGGAAGACGCACTTTTAGGAAGGTCCACTGTGATGTTTAATACTGAGTGTCAACTCGATTGTATTGAAGGATGCAAAGTATTGATCCTGGGTGTGTCTGTGGGGGTGCTGCCAAAAGAGATTAACATTTGAGCCAGTGGGCTGGGGAAGGCAGACACACTCTTAATCTGGGTGGATACCATCTAATCAGCTGCCAGCGTGGCTAGAATAGAAGCAGGCACAAAAACATGAGAAGACTAGACTGGCCTAGCCTCCCAGCCTACAGCTTTCTCCCGTGCTGGATGCTTCCTGCCCTTGAACATTGAACTCTAAGTTCTTCAGTTTTGGGACTCAGACTGGCTCTCCTTGCTCCTCAGCTTGCAGACAGCCTATTGTGAGACCTTGTAGTTGTGTGAGTTAATATTTAATAAATTCCCCTTTATATATGTATATCTATCCAATTAGTTCTGTCCTTCTAGAGAATGCTAAGGACTCTACTTCTAATGGTATGGAGAATGCTGACAGTCCTCGGCATGAACTGTTTAGAGAATTATGAAAAAAAAAATGCGTTTGACACTCCTGATTCATCAGTCATGAGAAGCAAGGAGTTTAGTGACTCTATACATAATACCTTTGACCATATGTGGAGAACCAAGGAAGATAATGAAGCTGGTTGGTTGCTCCTAAAGTTCAGTGGACAAAGTGATGAAAGAAAATGATGAACTCAGGGATTCTAACTCCCAACTTCAGAAGCAGAGACTGAGCCTCAAATCTTCTAAGATTGCCCTCAGTGAGAGTCTTTTCTCCTGTAGAGAAAGAGCTGAAATCATGGAAAAACAGACACAAGCTCTTACCATGCGAGTGACTGACCTGCAATGAAAGGTATGTGCACAGCCTCACCAAGTGTCCACTGTTAGAGTGAGTGCATTGATTGGAGAAGAATGGGACCCTGCAACTTGGAATGGGGACGTATGGGAGGATCCTGATGAAGCTGGAGATGCTGAATTTGTAAACACTGATGAACCTTTATTTACTAAAAGAAAGAGCTTCCCCATCCCCAGTAGTGACAATATTCCCTCCCTGACCCATGCTGCCATCAGCCTTTCCACATGGGTCTGAGGACATAAATCCTGCGCTACCTGAGGCAACAGTGATGGCCACTCCTGAGGCAGTTGCCAGGCAAGATAATGTTGATTCTCCTGAGGAATCACCCCCAACATTCCTATTTGCTTCTAGACCTATAACTAGACTAAAGTCCTGGCGGGCCTCTAGAGGTGAGGTTGAGAGTGTGACCCACGAGGAGGTGTGCTACACTTGAAAAGAACCATTTGAGTTCTCTAACTGATATAAACAGAAATCTGGAGAACCGGCATGGGAATGGATATTAAGGGTGTGGGATAATGTTGGAAGGAACATAGAGTTGGATCAGGCTGGGTTTATTGATTTGGGCCCACTAAGTAGGGACTGTGCATTTAATGTCACAGCTCAGGAGTTAAAAAAGGTTCTAATAGTTTATTTGCTTGGTTGGCTGAAATATGGATTAAAAGATGGCCCACTGTGAGTGAGCTGGAAATGCCTGATCTCCCTTGGCTTAATGTAGAGGAGGGGAATCCAAAGGCTTAGGGAGACTGGGATGGTGGAGTGGATTAGTCACTTTAGACCTACTCATCCCAGCTGGGAGCGTCCAGAAGATATACCCTTGACCAATGTTTTGTGAAATAGATTTTTGAGGGCAGCACCTGCATCTTTGAAGGGCCCTGTAATTGCTCTTCTCTGTATGTCAGATCTAAGGGTATGAACTGCAGTCACTCAACTACAAAATTTAAATATGATGGGAATAACTGCATCCTGAGGTGGCAGGGGCCAAGTGGCAGCACTCAACCATCAAAGGCAAGGTGGGCATAGCTACCATAATGGACAGTAGAGGCAAAGTGGCAATCAGAATAGTCTGACTTGTGTAGAGCTCTGGCATTGACTGATTAATCACAGTGTTCCTAAAAAGTGAAATTGATAGGAAACCTACTGCAATCCTACTTAATTTATAAAAGCAGAAAACTTCTATGTCGAATGGACAAAAGACTAATATGAATGATAAAAACAGAGAATCACAGCACCTCAATCGATTTCCAGACTTGAGACAGTTTACAAACCCAGAACCCCTTGAATGAAGGGGAGGCTGGGTCCCCTTGAGGAAGGACTCCACTACACTACCGGCAATTTATGTGGTTAATCTTTCTTTCTTTCTTTCTTTCCCTCCCTTCCTCCCTTCCTCCCTTCCTCCCTTTCCTCCCTCCCTCCCTCCCTCCCTTCCTCCCTTCTTTCTTTCTTTCTTTCTTTCTTTCTTTCTTTCTTTCTTTCTTTCTTTATTTCTTTATTTCTTT
>NW_016825829.1:232339-236796 GCF_001698545.2 Rhinopithecus bieti | reverse complement strand
GATTAAGTAGCAACATTTTTGCTTCCTTTTCCCACGACATTACCTTCTGCTGGCCTAGAGGTCTTAGTTCCAGAGGGAGGAACGCTGCCACCAGGAGACACAACAGTTCCATTAAGCGAGAAGTTAAGATTGCCACCTGGACACTTTGGGGTCCTCCTACCTTTAAGTCAGTGGGCTAAGAAGGAGTTACGGTGTTGGCTGGGGTGATTGACCCAGACTATCGAGATGGAATCAGTCCCCTACTCCACAACAGAGGTAAGGAAGAGTATGCATAGAATACAAAAGATCCATTAGGGCGTCTGTCAATATTATCATGCCCTATGATTAAGGTCAATGGCAAACGGCAACAGCCCAATCCAGGCAGGACTACAAAGCACCAGACCCTTCAGGAATGAAGGTTTGGGTCACTCCACCAGGAAAATAAAACATGAACTGCTGAGGTGCTTGCTGAAGGCAAAGGGAAATGGTGGAAGGTAAAGGACGAGCAAAGGCACGTCTTACATGGCGGCAGGCAAAGAGAGTGCATAGGGAAGTGCCCTTCATAAAAACATCAGATCTTGTGAGACTTACTGACTATTTTGAGAAGAGCACAGGAAAACCCCACCCCCATGATTCAATTACCTCCCACCAGGTCCCTTCCACAACACATGGGGATTGTGGGAGCTATTAATATTAATACAATTTGAGATGAGATTTGGGTGGGGACACGGCCAAACCATATCAGGCATCCTATGGGCAGGCCAGAAGTGTTGGTCACCCCTTCCACCCATGCCTTACTGGCCAGAACTCACTCGTATAGCCTTACCTGATCAGGGGGGTGGTACTGGGAAATAAGGATGCACGAACGGGTATGACCATAGTGCACAGTGTTTGCCACGCTCAGCTGACTTGTTTCTCTCCCACACACCAGGCCACTTAGAGATGCAAGACAAAGCAGCCCACCCCTGGTCCCCATCATCCCCTTGGAATCCCCTTGGAAAACCTCAGATCATTTTGAAAGATGCTCATGGACATCATCTCACTGGGGGCTCATCACAGTATCAAGGTAGAAGAGGAAGCTGAGGCCAGTAAGATCACATGGTGGCTAAAGATGGTGTGGCTAGTGAGGGACAGGTCCCTTGGCTGCAGAGCCACTGGTGGGCAGCAATGCACCATGGCAACGGGGTCTGGCAGAGATGGCAGTTTCCCTGGCCACAGTGTCCAGCAGCAGCATGGCTCTGTCTGTGGTCAGCCAGGGGTGCAGCTGTGACCTGAGACTGTGGGCTCCTTTGAAGGTGGTGGCCCTGCCCCTCGTGTGGAGCCCAGCTGTGCTGTGGGGCTGGGCTACGGTGTCCTCCTGTCTCAGGATGTGGTTCTGCTTTCACTGCCCACCAGCTCTCCAGCCTTCCCCTTGGTTCTTGGAGACCTAATTTGCTTCCAATCAACCCCTTCCTGCTCAGCGGCCAGCCTATTTCTCCATCTGCAACTAGCAACCCTGACTATAACTTCTGGGGAAACTTCTGGCTATAACTTCTGAGGCACAGAGCAGGGCAGGAGCTTGCCCAGGGTCACAGAGCTCTCGGTCAGTCTGGGAGTGACAGCCAGGCCACCTCCTCCTCCTGCAGGAAGCTTTCCCCACCTTTCAGCAGCCCTGGAGCCGCATGGAGCAGAGAAGGGAGTTGTCTGCCCTCCGGCATCCTGTGTGTTCCAGGCTGTGTGGGAGCAGGTGCAACTGCCAGGCATGGCAGGAGCCTGGGCCCAGGCCAGCACTCAGGAATGCAGTGGGGCCCTGCCCCTCCCTGCAGGGATGAGCAAGTGCCAGGCGCCCAGGGCAGCGGATGTGTCAGTGGCTACAGCCCCAGTCGCCCCCGCCTCCGCACCGGCTGTCCTGGGCCAGCCCCTTGGGGGCCTGGGATGTGTGGGGAGCATGAATGGGGCTCTGTGGCCCAGCAACTGTTCTGCGGAAGGCGGCTGGTGGCTGCACAGGTGACTGCAGGGGTGGGTGGGGTTTGCAAAGATCTGCTTCCTGGGCTTGGTGTCCCCTGCCTTGCGTGAGGCCCTGCCCAGACATCACTCAAGCATCCAAACCAGCCCTTGTGGCCCACCTGAGACCTGCCTCTTGGATCACAGGGGCGGGCGGGGNTCTTACAACCAAGAAAGAAGCACAATGCCTAGTGGGCCTATTTGGATTTTGGAGGCAACACATTCCTCATTTGGGTGTGTTACTATGGCACATTTATCGAGTGACCTGAAAGGCTGCCAGTTTTGGGTGGGGTCCAGAACAGAAGGCTCTGCAACAGGTCCAGGCTGCTGTGCAAGCTGCTCTGCCACTCGGGCCATATGACCCAGCAGATCCAATGATGCTTGAGGTGTCAGTGGCAGAGAGGGATGCTGTCTGGAGCCTCTGGCAGGCTCCCATAGGTGAATCACAGCAGAGGCCTCTAGGATTTGGGGCAAAGTCCTACCGTCTTCTGCAGATATCTATTCTCCTTTTGAGAGACAGCTTTTGGCCTGTTACTGGGCTTTGGTGGAAACTGAACGTTTGACTATGGGTCATCAAGTCACCATGCCGCCTGAACTGCCCATCATGAACTGGGTGCTTTCTGACCCATCTAGCCATAAAGTGGGTCACGCACAGCGTCATTCCATCATCACATGGAAGTGGTGTATACATGATCGGGCTCCGCAGGTCCTGAGGGCACAAGTAAGTTTTACATGAGGAAGTAGCTCAAATGCCCATGGTCTCCATTCCTGCCACCTGCCTCCTCTCCCCAGCCTGCGCCAATGGCCTCATGAGGAGTTGCCTATGATCATTTGCCACGGTTTGCCACAGTTACTACGGGACTGAATGAAGGAGGATGAACGTAGAAATGAACACAAGAAACAAAAGAAACTATCTTAAAGGAAGGGGCCGGGGAAGAAGAGGGCACCCAGCTTCTAGAGAGCAAGGGCAGCCACGGCGAACGTCTATAGCCCTTCATATTTATTAAGTAGAAAGAGCAGGGAGCAGGAGGTAACGATTGGTCAGCTGCTTCATTGGTCACAGGTTCACATGATTGCTAACAGGCTTCAGATTTGCCTAATCACAAGAAACACTTGTGCCTGGGTCGTGACTGCCCTCAGCATTCCTTCTGGGCAGTATATGCAGTTTGTCAGTTTGCCAACAACCTGCTTTTATGAGACCAGTTTGCTGTTTACTCATCTAGCCTCCAGTGGTATACTGAGTTGATCATGACCCTCACTTTTGGGCCTGCAACAACCATTTGACAGGAAGAGAAGACCAGGACCTGGGTCACACATGGTTCTGCACAATATGCAGGCACCACCCAAAAGTGGACAGCTGCCGCGCTACAGCCCCTTTCTAGGATGTCCCTGAAGGACAGCGGTGAAGGGAAATCTTCCCAGTGGGCAGAACTCCGAGCCGTGCACCTGGCTGTGCACTTGGCATGGAAGGAGAAATGGCCAGGTGTGTGATTATGTACTGATTCATGGGCTGTAGACAGTGGTTTGGCTGGATGGTCAGGGACTTGGAAGAAGCAGGATTGGAAAATTGGTGACAAAGAAATTGGGGAAGAGGTATGTGGATGGACCTCTCCGAGTGGTCAAAATTGTGAAGATATTTGTATCCCATGTGAGTGCTTACCAATGGGTGACATCAGCAGAGGATTTTAATAATCAGGTGGACAGGATGACCTGTTCTGTGGACACCACTCAGCCTCTTTCCCCAGTCACCCCTGTCATCACCCAATGGGCCCATGAACAATGTGGCCGTGGTGGCCGGGATGGAGGTTACGTATGGAGATTCAGCAACATAGACTTCCGGTCACCAAGGCTGACCTGTCTACAGCCACTGCTGAGTGCCCAATTTGCCAGCAGCAGAGACTAACAGTGAGCCCTCAATATGGCACCATTCTTTGAGGTGATCAACCTGGTGGCAGGTTGATGATATTGGACCTCTTCCATCATGGAAGGGGCAGAGGTTTGTCCTCACTGGAACAGACACTTATTCCTGATATGGGTTTGCCTGTCCTGCATGCAATGCTTCTGCCAAGACTACCATCTGTGGACTCACGGAAGGCCCTATCCACCGTCATGGTATTCCACACAGCATTGCCTCTGACAAAGGCACTCACTTTACAGCTGAAGAAGTATGGCAGTGGGCTCATGCTCATGGAATTCACTGGTCTTACCATGTTCCCCATCGTCCTGAAGCAGCTGGATTGATGGAACGGTGGAATGGCCTTTTGAAGTCACAATTACAATGCCAACCAGGTGACAATACTTTGCAGGGCTGGGGCAAAGTTCTCCAGAAGGCCGTGTATGCTCTGCATCAGGGTCCAATATATGGTCCTGTTTCTCCCATAGCCAGGATTCACGGGTCCAGGAATCAAGGGGGTGGAAGTGGAAGTGGCACCACTCACCATCACCCCTAGTGATTAAGTAGCAACATTTTTGCTTCCTTTTCCCACGACATTACC